>NC_056735.1:335427297-335719797 GCF_019279795.1 Protopterus annectens
CCTACAAAAGGGCCTCACTGAGACAGATGCCTGGTGTCAAAGCCTTGGCCTCAAGCTCAATGTGAAAAAGTACATTGTCATCCCCTTTGGTAAAAACCCTGTACCCATGAGCTACCACATAGGTTGTAGTCTACTTAACACCGAAAGAGTGATAAGAGACCTTGGGACACAGGTGGACTGTAGTCTCTCCATTGATAATCACATTGCCACAGTAGTCAGGAAATCCTTCTACATGGCACACCTCATCACAAAAGGTTTCTCATCCAGGAATAAAGAGGTCATTGTTTCCCTCTACTCGTCACTCATTAGACCCATTATAGAGTACAACGCCTCTTTTGGTATGTACCTCACAAGACATCTACAACAACTGGAAAGGCCGCAGAAATACCTCCCAAAGAGGATTACCAGCCTCAAACAGATGCCCTACGCAGACCGTCTCAAAAAACTCCAGCTTTACTTCATCGCGTATCTCCTGCTCAGAGGCGATCTCTGCCTAACATACAAAGCTATGTTAAACCCAGAGCTGTTGGATATTCTCCACTTAAAGAAATCCCAGTCCCTCCGAGTTACACGCTCTAAGGACCTAAACCTTGTCACCACAATAAACAGAACATGCTGGAGGGATAGATTCCATACTCTGGAACAAACTAACTATCTATATCAAACAAAGCTCCTCATTAGCAGTCTTCAAGAAAAATCTTGATGATTGGATGGGAAATAGGAAATTCACCCCGGGGATCACCTCTGTGGCTCTGCTTGACAGGGTCACAGGAAAATAATTTTCTTGGGTGGTGAAAGCCAAGGTACCATTTTGGCTAGGCTTGTATAGGCCCTAGGGCCAATAGACTAGTAACTACCTATGAACCTATGAATAGTAGTAATATTAGAAGCCAGTTTTTAAGAGTATGTATTTGCACACAAATGAAGATGAACTTTTGAGTTCTCTCAATCAGGTGACTAATCAATTTAATACAAAGTCTAAGGACCTAAACCTTGTCACCACAATAAACAGAACATGCTGGAGGGATAGATTCCATACTCTGGAACAAACTAACTATCTATATCAAACAAAGCTCCTCATTAGCAGTCTTCAAGAAAAATCTTGATGATTGGATGGGAAATAGGAAATTCACCCTGGGGATCACCTCTGTGGCTCTGCTTGACAGGGTCACAGGAAAATAATTTTCTTGGGTGGTGAAAGCCAAGGTACCATTTTGGCTAGGCTTGTATAGGCCCTAGGGCCAATAGACTAGTAACTACCTATGAACCTATGAATAGTAGTAATATTAGAAGCCAGTTTTTAAGAGTATGTATTTGCACACAAATGAAGATGAACTTTTGAGTTCTCTCAATCAGGTGACTAATCAATTTAATACAAAGACTTTACATCTCAAACTTCTTGCAAACTAATAAGGAGAGAGTACTTTTAGAATATAGGGCTCAGGGATACCCAGTTTCTCTGAGCACCATACAATTGCTAGTAGATGTTATTCACAGCAGCCTTCTACTAAAATGGTTAGACATGTTATGAAACAAAATCAAATAACTAAAGAAATGCAGAATATAATATGAAATAATTAGTCCATAACTACCTCAGCATCTGATTTTAAAGATTTGTTTGGTGATGTTCCAAAATTTGTATATAAAAGAAAAAAAAAATTAAAGTAACAGCTGCGTCATAAGGATATTTGTTCAGTGACCATTTGCAATTTTGGGACCTGCTAGACAGAGAGTCCCAAAACACGGAGACTGAATAGATAAAAAACTGAGCTTACATATTTTAGCTTCTAGTTGGCCATTTCCTGGAATATTCCCTTTTCTCTGAGGTATGGCAATCACAGAGTTAGGATATATAAGTTCAAAATGGAAGGTGTAGGGGAACTTGTTCCCCTGCAGAAAGAGAAGTTTAAAGGAGAAGAGTCGTGTTCAATAATCTCTCTCTCTCTCTCTTCTGGATTTTCAGCCTTTTCTTTTTGGAGTGTCAGCAGTCAGCATTTCAAGTGCCATCATTTCAACAGGGTGCCTATTTATTCACCCACTAGGTTAACCTTGAATACTAAGGATACTGTACAATGGAAAAACTGTTTTTATACAAGCTATTACAAGTAAAGGACTGTTTTTTTTTCAAAGTTTTGCAACTTGTACTACAGAAGATACTGCCTGCCTTGCTACATGTGTCATATATAACAATTTCTATATTGGCAAAACTACTAGAAAACCTAGAGAAAGAATTTGTATTAGTCAGGAAAAAAATGAAACATGCGCCCTCTCAAGCAGTCATTTCAAATCTGTTTGTCAAGAAAAGTGTTTCATAAAGCGTGATGTGCATTATCAATATACATCTATAGAAATGTAACAAGAAAAGTGTAACTAACTGAAGATTACTAGAGGAATGCAATTATAGAGCAATCTGTCCAGAAAGTGACAAATATTCACAAACAATTATGAATATTGTATCTGTATATAGATCTATATAAATACAGTAATCACAATATATAGAATCCAACATAATCTTCAAAATTTCAAATAAAAATATTGATTAGTACAAAGGGCAATCATGGTCACTTTGCCATGGCTAAAAGGAGTTAACAATGGGTGTGGGGCACATGTGGGGAGCAGAAGTTGCACAAGCCCAAGTAAATAGAGGCATAGAAAAGCAGATGTGGGGTGAGGGTGAAGAAGATGGATATATGGGGTATGATGAAATCTAAGGCACAGCCAGAGAGGAGTGGAGTATTATTATTATTTTTATTATTTTGGTGGAAATATGTCCTATTTTTTTTTTTTTTTTTTTTTTGAGAATAGAAGGAATAGAAAAGGCAGGTAAATAGGAGGAGGACTGCAAAACAGTAAGTATAAACATATAACAAATGTCATAAAGACATGACAGACAAAGGCTAGCAATAAACATAAAGGAGAGCTAAGGTACCCAGACAACACACAGAATCTGCAACATTGGTAAAGGAAAATGGACAAACAGGGAAGGCGTGCATACAAGTCATGGTGCAGTCTAGAACTAGATATGTAATTAAACACTAGTCAGTGCTGAGATGTGGCAAACTGTGTGACAGTTATGCCTGAATGTGTACGACTGATAAGTGTGTGTTGTAGGGAAATAAATGAGGATAGCAGTAGACAGTGAACATTTAATCCAGTCATCAAGTAGGGTGTCTGCTGTGTAAGTGTAAACTAAGGAACAGCACAGATGAGCAAATCCAGCCAAGAAAATGCAGGAGATGACAAGCAGAGAACAGACTAGAGCCTCCATCTCTGCCTGTAAAAGGCAAACAACCAAGAACAGTGCCAAACAGCAGTTGTGTCATAAAGAAAGAGTGTGCCTGTTTAATACAAAGATAAGTGTACTCAACCCAAACACTGGCAAAATGGAATGCCTTGTTAGAGGCAGCACCAATGTGTTGTTGCATATGAGTGACATGCAATGGATAAACATGATACTATCAGAAATAAATGCCAGTACACATGCTCACACCAATGACATCCAAATAATAAGATGTGTATGTGTAACCCCAGATAGGAAAGGGCAGCTTGTGCATAGGAATGAAGAAAACCAGCTCCTGGGTAATGGTCAGCATAGAAGTCTAACAGGAACAATGATGAGATGCAAGCAATTGACAAGCAACCTGTGTGCATATGACTTTCCTTATATAATGCCCAACAATTTGGCACAAAGTAGCATTGTAACAGTGCAGCTACATGGCAATGATAATAACATACAGGTAGGTTAATGTATGTCATTTATATGTGCAACACATGCCAAAGCTAGAAGGGAGAAGGGAGATGGACAACACAGGCCCACATCAGTGAGTAGGCACAAAATAAAGCCAGACAATCTTATCTAAGGGGGTCACATTGAACATGCATGTGTTCACCAAATAGGGTGATGTGGAAGTCTTCCTAAGCTACATTGAAGCAAATGGCAGCATGCATGTGTTCACCACAGGTCTAATTTTAAATTTTGAAATCCCCAAACCTCGAACCTCTAAATCCCGATGTTCAGAAGTTTGAGGTTTTGGAATCTTGAAATGAAAAATAAAACATATCTACAAGAAGAAAACCTCATACATCATGTTTTTGTAGAGGAGGAAGCCCCCTTGCACCTCCCCACACACCCCTCGCAACTTAAATATACCAACTCCGAGATTGCACAGTAGTGAAGAGAACGGTAAAGCTCCTGTTCTGCACTATACAGCAATCTCCATTCATACATTTCGAGGTTCCAAAACTTGAAACTTCTGAACATCAGGATTTAGAGGTTCGAAGTTTTGGGATTTTGAAATTTAAAAGTGAACTCGTTCACCAAATAGGGAGGTGTGGAAGTCCATTCAAGCTACATTGAAGCAAATATCAAATGTATGTGACATGTAAACTGCATTGCTAATGCCTTCTAAACATGTCTGTGTACAAATTACACAAACGCAGTAATGTGTAAGTGTTAAACAGCAAGATGCACACAAAATAATTTTCAGTATTGCAGACACATATATACACTGTCATACAAACATAATACAATAGGTTCAACAAGCACCTTTATTGATATAAGTAGCATTGTCCATGTGTAGGACTGACTAAAGGATAATCCTGTGAACAATAGTATGGTACAGGAAAATGGAATGCCTATATAAATACACAGTCCCAAATTAAAAGGGAATTTGTGTGTCTACCATAATACATCCACACGCATGTACATGTATACATATCATTGCATATGTACTCCAAGTGCATAGACATGGGCATGTATGCTAATCTGTTTATGCATGTTGTAATACAACAGATAAGGGCAAACAAGGCATTCAGGAATGATGCTAAATATAGCATCTACCCTACTGTGTACACACTAATGGAACAGTGGCTATGCAGTATGTGAAGGATCTCTGCCTATATATAGCAGTCACAGTAATGTAATATGACACAATATTTTCTACTACATGCCACACACAAAGCCACTGCACCAGTGTGACAGCATAACACAACAATTTTGCAGTTACAGAAATCACATGGGCAGGGACCTGTCATGTTGGTGAACAGTCATAAGATAGCAACAACCAATAGAGAAATGGATGCAATGCATACACACAGATAGTGTGTGCAAATAAACGAGATTGACTCTCTGCACTGTGTTACGGGTGAAGTATGTTACGGGTGAAGTTATTTTGTGTGCAGTTTGTAATTTGTTGTCATCCCACCCATTTATACAGTGGAAAAATATAAGCAAAACAATTGTGTCTCACTTGTATCTATACCTCTCAAATCTCTGGATTTTTGCAGAATGTCCATTTTTTTGCCTTTTATTTTTGGTCTGTCCCTCATAAAATTTGTGGTTTTCTGGCAAATCACTGGGATTGATGTCACTAATTAATAACAGACATCAGAGTTTCAGACTTCATATCCTTCAGAAAATGCACACTAACACAGCAGCTATTATTCCAGTAGCTTTTATAAGTTTCTAAGAACAATATTTAAAATCTGTCCCTATTTTTTGGCCTTTGACCCCCCCCCCCCCATTATTTTAGGCTTTGTCCAGATTTCCTGTTCTAAGAGGTGGAGAGGTATGTTTGTATCATGTTACCTGGGACAGTCATATCTGTCACATGCAGGGCAGCAGTGTATTGGAAATAATAATACTATGACCCACTTACGCACACACACACACACACACACACACACACACACACACACACACACACACACACACACACACATGTAAAGAGTAACAACCCTGCCCATATGAAGCAATGTATAAATCAAGTAGAACATTTCATGTACATCTAGTCAATTTCCGTATAAGCAATGTGGTAATGTTTGTCATACTCCAACTGCAACACAATGCCACATATGGCATAATATCTACAGTGTGCAGTAGGACATATATCAGAAAAACATGACAGCCATTTGCTATGCATTTTTTTTTACATGGCAAGCACCATAGTGGCAGCATTACATAAATGGCTCTCACAACCAAAACCTATTGTCCTGAGGAGCGGCTGATAGAGTCACACATCACAGATTATCTCATTTGCAATCTCCCAGAAGGAGTCATGCATGGCCTATGGCATGTTGTGGAAAAAGTTCCCCATCAGGTCTCTCATCTGTATCTAGAAGGCATCTGTCATCACCTCCCAGATCTGGTCCCATAAATCATCTCCCTGTGATGATGGTAGAAGTTTTCTATGGTGAGCAGCAGGAATAATGGCATGTTCAGGTCCCAATCTCACATCATCATCATCATCATCACCATCACTGACCCATCATCATCCTGGTCCTCTGTGCCTGAGTTGCCTGGCAGTGCTCTGGCATATCATCATCTCTGGTATCTGATAAGAGATTTGCCATGGGTCCCACAATCTGATAAGTTTGAATACAGTAAAAAAAGTGCATACATAATACATGTTCCCAGAAAGATATGAGTACATAACATACACAAACTGACACAATCTACAGGTGGAAACTTGTCTGTATGTAATATTGCAGTACTGACTGACCTTATGCAACTGTACCAAGATATGTAATCAAACGCATGATTTAAATTCATAGCAATGTAAACATTGTATTTTAACATACATCATAGCCATGTACAAAACAGGTCTGTCATAAAACACAATCAGATCTACACTTAAATAATGTTAAAGACAGTACATGGTATGCCAATAACATGATCAAAACATATGAGTCTGTAACAGTGACATGCTTGCTTAAGGTATATCACAATGCATTACAGGTGTCATTAAAACATAATTGTCAGTTGATATGACCCATAAGGTGTATTAATACTTTGTACAGCAAAAAACGAGGGTAGCAGGTGCACAGTCATGATTAAACAACATTCCCAATGTCCCATTATCAATATGTATTGATAATATTAATAGAAAGTCATTGGTGGGCCACTGTGTCCATCAAACAATGTCATTAGGTTTATACAGCACATTATGTGACATACAATACACAGTTTATCCAAGAAAATGTATAACTACTTATTCAGTTATGAACCAGCCATCAGTATGCATGCAAAACACACATATGCACAGCAAGAGCATGCACACACACACACACACACACACACACACACATATATATATATATATATATATATATATATATATATATATATATATATCACTACATATCAAAACAAAGATGCCATGCAACACTGACATGTTCCTACATTTCACAACGCATGGAGCACTGTAAGCTCACAGTGACACTGACAGCATCTGAAATGAGGCCGGTGGTATAAACTACTTGATATATGGTCTATGATAATGTTAAGCAGAGAATTTGACAGAAAAACATTACTTCCATGGCCCATTGTTTGTATATGTGCCTCAAACTTTCATGCTGAAGTTTTCAATATGATAATTATTCTCAAATATAACTGAGGTTTATGTGCAAGTAATGAGTCATGTTGACATACCGCAAATAACAGACATTTGTTTTCTATCTCTCTCTCTTGATATGAGAGAGAGAGAGAGAGAGAGAGAGAGAGAGAGAGTAAGTAAAACAAGTAGTGGTAAACTTAAAATACATATATGCAAATGAGATGAGCAGTGCAACATTGTTAATGGCTGATATCACATCATTGAACTGGAAAACAATATAGCACATCAGAACAACTGGACAATCATATCCGCGGTGACAGTATGTAATATCTCCTTACTTAGGGTATGTCACACACGTTACTGTTCATCAATTAATGCATCACTGTCACTACCTATGGTTGTAATATTCTCACCTATGTACCTACTCAACTCAAACACTGTAATGCCTCACAAACATCACTGTCACTACCTATGTTTGTAGCAATCTTATGCATGCACCTGCACAACTTAAATACTGTAAGGATGACCATTAATTATGGTTCCATATTATGTGATCGAAACCTTAGGTTATCGAACACCTAAAGGTTGATCACAAAATGTCAAAGTCTGAAAATTGCGAATGACTGTTTCCACACAGGGAAATGAGCCGTTTGGCCGTTACACAGATTTTGTTCTTTCTCCACTGTAGATCAATCTTGGAGTTGGCATATTTAGTTAGGGGGGTGTGGGGGCAAAGCCCCCCACTTTATTTCAGTTTATAACTTTTTTTTTTTTTTAATTTGGCCAATGGCATTGTTTCCCTGTGTGGAAATGGCCATTTTCGATATTAAGGGTTCAATATTTCATGAGTGACCTTTAGGTGTTTGATAACCTAAGGTTTTGATCATGTAATATAGACCCATTAATTATACAGGATATATAAGAGTCAATGAGCATATCCAGCCGGTCAAACAGCAATAATGGCATATAGACGAAACATTATAGGCAAAAATCACTATGACAGTTATACAAAGATGTGTGTCATTTAGGTTGTGACTTTACAAAAAAATAAATAAATAAAAGGGAAAAAAATTGCAGTTATCAAACATACCCAGATTATAACAAATAGGACAACATTTTAATTATATCAGTAATGTTATTCACAAGAAATCGATGACTACTGCACTTACCTTGCAGATCCATATTGGGTAGTCTGGCATTAATATTAGCATGCATGAAGCTGCAAATAAAACAGTTTTTTTAACTATGTTATGAGTGTTTGCTGGAAATGAATGTTGGCAGTTGTAACAAATACCTCCCTCCCTCAATTACTCTTCTATAGAGTCTGTGAATGGAGCTCAATTCTGCCCGATCTTCAACACCTGCTAAAAAGGAAATAAGAATTTATTATTGCTATTGAATGATTGTGTCAGGTGAATATTTTATTTATTTTATTTATTTTACATTTGTTTACCGGGAAAGTCCATCTGGACATAGGTCCTTTTTCAGCAGAGGCCCGAGGAGAAAAGCTCCACAAATAATTTTAACAGAATAGTAATTCAAGGAACATTGTTAATTGACATTTTGTATATATGCATCACAGTATATTAATAACACTCAACATTCAACATTAACATGTGACATAGTTTCAACAGATATAAATACCTACATTTTAGTAGTTGAACGTAGATAGCGGTCCAAGAGGTTCCTAGTATTAACCTGGACTGTCACAGTTGCAGAGCCATGAGTTAGGTAAATGTAATTTTAAGTCTTTCTTAAATTCATGTATGGAAGGTGTAGCATTGATGAGGGGGGTAGTTTATTCCATTGTTTGGCAATAGTGTTAGAGAAGAGGGATGAGCCAGCAGCATTCTTGTCTTTAGTTACTTTGAGCAGAGGTTTGTTTGTGGACCGGAGGTTTTGGTACAGCAGTATGGACTTATTAGTTGTTGTAGAGAAGATTTTTTTTTTTTTAGGATGGTGTAGAATTTTATGGGTCAGGGTAAGCTGATTGTATAGAAGTAGGTTCAGAAGTTCAAGCCAATTGAGTTGTTTGAGAGCTAGACAATGGTGGGATCTGTAGGGATTGTTAGTAGCAAATTTGGCAATTTTGTTATAAAAGGCATCGAGTTTGGATAGCTCAGATTTTCTAAGGTTGGTGAGGATTGGAGAGGCATATATTAGTATAGAGATGAAGTGAGTATGTGCAATGGTGGCTCTAGCAGAATTTGTTAAGAACTTTTTATTCCTATATAGACTACCAAGTTTTTTGTGTATTTTATGGTGAGGGAGATATGGATGGCGAATTTCATGTTATGGTCAATTATAACCCTTAGAAGCTTTGTGTGGATATCAGGAGATATGATAGTTTTGTTACTGGATAAGATGCTAAATGATAGGTCAGGCTTGGTTTGTTGGGTTGGTTGGAAAATGATACGTTTTGTTTTGCTAGGGTTGAGTATTATTTAGTGGTCACTGAGCCAAGATTCAACAGAGAGAAAGGAAGCTTGTGTTTGCTGGTGTAGTTCTTGCAGAGAAGAGGAGGCACAGTCAAATGTGGAGTCATCTGTGTATTGGATGACTGAGGAGTGGAGAGTGGAGGTGTGAAGGTTATTTGTGAAAATAGTAAAAAATGGAGCCTCGTGGAACTCCTTTTGTAACAGGGAGCAGAAGGGATAGCTCCTGGTGCCATTTAACTGCCTGCTGTCTCCCTGTTAGGTAATTATGAAACCAATTGATAGTAGATTGGCTAAGATTTAGTTCTGACAGGGCTTTAATTAGCTTGCTATGATTAACCATATCAAATGCCTTGGAAAGGTCTAGGAAGAGAGCTGAAACATATTTGCCATCATTTCTATGCCCATTAACTAAGTGAGTGAAAGACATGAGAGCAGTGGTTGTGCTGTGGTGAGGCCTGAACCCATGTTGGGTGTTAGCGATCAGCTGATGTGTAGTGAGGTGTTGCACTATTTGAATGTCAATACACCTTTCTAGTATTTGTGAGAGGGGGGGAACAGTATGACTATGGGGCAATACTTTGTTAGTTCTTTTGAGTTTCCCCATTTATGAAGGGGGAATAATATGAGAGACCTTCCAGAGGTCAGGGGCTAGATTTTCAGAAATTAATTAAGATATCTGCAGTGGTGCAGTGGTAGGGTTGTTGCCTCACAGCAAGAGGTTCTCCTGTTCGATTCTCGGATGGAGTGCGGGGAGTGCCTTCTGTGTGGAGTCTGCATGTCCTCCCCGTGGTTGGATGGGCATTCAAAAGACATGCGTAAGTGGTCATGCCTTCGTTGAAGGTTGGATGTCGAGCTGGCACCTTGGCGTTCATTAAAATCTACTGCCAATCATTATTGGACCGGAGTTCCGCTGTGGCGACCCCTAACCGGGAAAAGCCGAAAGACAACCGAATTGTTAATTAAGATAGTTATTGGATATGCTATTGCTTCAGCTGGTATTTTCAGAAATTCTGCTGGGAGCTCATCTGCAGCCAATGTGGTTGCTTTTAGCTTTTTGAGTATTTTTTTAATCAGGGATACAGGGACTCCTTGAAAGGTAAAGCTGCTTTCATTAGTTAGGAGATCTTGTTTGTCATTTGGGTATGGGGGGGTATTGAGATTTTGTTAGTGCAAGTATAGATTCTGTAAAAAAGTTGTTAAACTGGGTGGCTATATCAGCTGAGGTGTCTTTAATAGTAGGGGTTGGGGTCTTAGAATATGTTATGTTTGCTATGTACAAAATAACACTGAAAACAGTGAGCATCATATGTCCTTTATCCTTGACATGAAATATAATTTCACATTTTGCACATTCATTTATTGCTATGTCACTCTGAATACTGCACATACATGAGGAATACTGTATACAAACTGAAGGAACTGACATTCACACCTACAACTCTCATCTATGTTTGCATTACGTAGAAATAAAATACTGAGGAGCAAAACAATGAAGGAGTATATGTACCAAAGTCCCATTCAAAAATATATTCGTTGTAAGAATGCGATAAAATCCAGGACACTCAAATAAAACTGAGTAAATTTATTATAGTAATTGAGTAGGTTAGCGCTTTCGCTGGTTAGCTTCTTCAGACCTCATACAACAAAATGCTCATAAACACGGATTTAAATACCCAAAAAGGGCGCGAAAATTATGAATACTAATTCTCATTCTTTTAATACATTAAAAGTCATTCATTAAAACCACATTGATGCATTAAATCAACCACTGAAAATACATATATCTCAATGCAATGTATATAAAAACATTTACATATAAAAATATAAAAATGTGTCTACACAAAAGAATATATATGTGACACATAAATTTTCTGCAATAAAACATAAAATGAACAATAAATATCTAAATGTACATGCAGCAGAAAAATATAAAAAGAATGACTGAAAATGAGAAGCATATAATAATAGAACATCTGTGGCCCTTTATTTATTATGTCTCAAGCTCCTCATTTTTAACAATGGTCTCAAAGGAACTTTACCATTGAGACCTGGTGACACGTCAGACCTGAATTTAATTATCCAGTGTGTTTCTCTAGCTTGAGTGTAATTGTCTATATCTCCTCTCCTGATGGTAGTGTATGTCCGTTCTAAAATCCTAAACCTAAAGGAGTGTTCGCTGCCTGCATCACGTACATGTCTGGCTAAGGCATTGTGCAAGTTCCCCTTCCTGACGTGATATATGTGCTCACGAATCCTGTCCCTCAGACAGCGATTCGTTTTTCCTATATAAAAAGCTTGACATAAGTCACATGTAGCCAGGTATACCACATTTTTGGTCATACAATCACCTTGGGCCCTAATCTTAAATTCTCCTAATCCCAAAGGATGTACGAATGTGTTGTCCGTGGATATGAACGAGCAAAAATTGCACATATTGCATGGTTTGGTGAAACTCTGCTCTGTGCAGTACTTATATCCCTGCATTTTAGGATAGCAGAGAAGACTTTTTAAATTCTTTTTGTTCTTATAGACAAATTTGGGTCTACCCATGAGACCAATAGTAGCCGGAAGAGGGAGGTCTACTGAACCCCTGTCTATTTTTATTGAAAGTCTTCTAAGACCTGTTGTGGACTCCAATAGTTATATCCTTAGAGACACCAAGCAGTTCCTTTTAGATTTGTGCCAGTTTACTAACACTTCCACCACATTGGATGATGTGATATTCGTGACCATGGATGTTCAATCCTTGTTCACGGTTATACCCAACAATGTGGGTATTGATATGTTAGGCAGTTATTTGAAAAGAGTTGATAACATCACCGAAGCAAACATTGAGCTGCTATTGGGCCTTTTGAACATTGTGTTACACTCCAATATTTTTTGCTTTCATGACAAGATCTACCTCCAGCGAGATGGCGTAGCCATGGGCACATCATGCGCCAACAGCTACACCAGTCTCGTTATGGCGGAGTGGGAGGGCAGCTATCTGTTTGAGAGTCTTCTTTATAAGGAACATGTTTCCTTTTACAGGCGTTTTGTGGATGACCTGTTCCTTATTTGGACAGGTACACCCACACAATTGGAGTCTTTTTTAGAAGAAATTAATACATCGACTAGATTTTTGAAATTCACAATGGAATGGTCAGATTGTTACATTCCTTATTTAGAAATCTATGTTGAAAAATTGGGCGATGGTTCAGTGAATACTGGGCTATATCGCAAACCATGTCATAAGAACACCTTGTTGCATCGGCACAGTATGCATCCGGGCTATATATATAAGAACATAGTGAGAGGGCAAGCGATACGCATCTCTAGGTATACCCCCATGGATGCAAAATATGAGATAGACATTGCTCGATTTAAGGAAATGCTGAGTGATAGATGTTACAAAGACATGGATTTGATGACTATAACAGAAGATATGCCCGGTTTAAGGGATACAAGAGCCAAACCATATTTCTCCATTGATAATAGCAATACAGGAGGTTTGGACGTGAACAGTATAGATAATGATGGAATGCAAGTAAATCAAGTTAGGGCTACACAACAGATATTACTTCCTGTGTATTATACCAAAGATATAGGCCCCATTAAGGACATTTTTAACAAACATTGGCATGTACTTTCAGTAGATCCTAAAATTAAGGAAATTACAGCTGATAGACCCAAATTTGTCTATAAGAACAAAAAGAATTTAAAAAGTCTTCTCTGCTATCCTAAAATGCAGGGATATAAGTACTGCACAGAGCAGAGTTTCACCAAACCATGCAATATGTGCAATTTTTGCTCGTTCATATCCACGGACAACACATTCGTACATCCTTTGGGATTAGGAGAATTTAAGATTAGGGCCCAAGGTGACTGTATGACCAAAAATGTGGTATACCTGGCTACATGTGACTTATGTCAAGCTTTTTATATAGGAAAAACGAATCGCTGTCTGAGGGACAGGATTCGTGAGCACATATATCACGTCAGGAAGGGAACTTGCACAATGCCTTAGCCAGACATGTATGCGTGATGCAGGCAGAACACTCCTTTAGGTTTAGGATTTTAGAACGGACATACACTACCATCAGGAGAGGAGATATAGACAATTACACTCAAGCTAGAGAAACACACTGGATAATTAAATTCAGGTCTGACGTGTCACCAGGTCTCAATGGTAAAGTTCCTTTGAGACCATTGTTAAAATGAGGAGCTTGAGACATAATAAATAAAGGGCCACAGATGTTCTATTATTATATGCTTCTCATTTTCAGTCATTCTTTTTATATTTTTCTGCTGCATGTACATTTAGATATTTATTGTTCATTTTATGTTTTATTGCAGAAAATTTATGTGTCACATATATATTCTTTTGTGTAGACACATTTTTATATTTTTATATGTAAATGTTTTTATATAAATTGCATTGAGATATATGTATTTTCAGTGGTTGATTTAATGCATCAATGTGGTTTTAATGAATGACTTTTAATGTATTAAAAGAATGAGAATTAGTATTCATAATTTTCGCGCCCTTTTTGGGTATTTAAATCCGTGTTTATGAGCATTTTGTTGTATGAGGTCTGAAGAAGCTAACCAGCGAAAGCGCTAACCTACTCAATTACTATAATAAATTTACTCAGTTTTATTTGAGTGTCCTGGATTTTATCGCATTCTTACAACGAATATATTTTTGAATGGGACTTTGGTACATATACTCCTTCATTGTTTTGCTCCTCAGTATTTTATTTCTACGATTTATCTTGGCTGTTCACTACGGAGCATTAACTCCAAGCGGAAAGTGTCACTGTTTTGTATGTTTGCATTACAACCATGTCATCTATCTGCCTAGCTAATCCATTTTGGCTGTGATTGTATGCCTTGATATAAGTTAAACAACTCAACTGTATGATTAGGCAGGAAAGAATAAAGATGACATGATGGTACAGAGGAGGCTGAACATCCTATGCATCCAAGATATAAGATTGAAGGGTAGTGCAGCAAAGAAACTTGGCCTGGGATCCACAGTGTACTACTCAGGAGGAGGACAGGCTAGAAATGGTGTGTTAATTGTAGTGAGAGAGAGGCTTCAGAAGGCAGTGAGGGATGTCATCAGAATTAGTAGCAGACTCATGACAATCAAACTCCAGCCTAATGATAGGGCCATTCTCATAATATCAGCCTATGCTCTACAACAGTGTTGTGATAGTGAGGAAAAGAGTGATTCATGCAGCAGTTGCAGGACCTACTAGATAAAGTAGGACAACATGAATTGGTGTTGATAATGGGTGACTTGAATCCACATATTGGGATAGGCAGAACAGGATATGAGGACTGCCTGGGTCCACATGGGTGAGGGAACAGGAATAAAGATGGAAAGGCCATTCTAGACTTCTGTCTGACAAATAGCTTGATAGAAGCCAACACATGGTTCAGAAAGACAGACAGTCATAAGATCACATACAAGATCACATACAAGACTGGTCAACATGCAACTCAGGTGCACTTCCTCCTAGTAATGAAATGGCACTGGGGTAGAACCAGTGATTGCAAAGTCATCCCTAGTGAAACAGCCGGCCCACAGCATAAGCTACTGGTTGCCACAAATCAGCTGCAAGCAATAGTCAGACAATGCTCTGAGGTCAACACAGATTGGGCTGAAAGCTGACTGGGGAGAAAATCCAATAGTTCAAGGAAATACTCAGGGCTCTAGCACCCAAAGAATAGGTGGAGTTGAAGAAGAATGTCAGTGCCTCAAAACAGCATATGTAAGGACTACAGAATAGATATATGGCTGATCCAGGCATATAAATAAGTTACATAAGAAAAGATGGCGGTGGAATGCAGTCATTAAAAGAAAGAAGGAATGCAGGAAAAAGTGGGAGATAGAAAAGACGAACAAGACTAGGAAGGAATACTGGCTGGCTAACAAAGAAGCTAAGAAAGGAGATGTAACATTTATTTATTTAACATTTATTGACCAGGAATGTCCGACTAGGATAGAGACTATTCTCAGGGAGAAATGTTCCAGGCACATCCTGGAGGAAACTCACGCAAACACAGGGAGGACATGCAGACTCCGCACAGAAGGCACCCCAGCTGAGAATTGAACCAGAGAACCTCCTGCTGAGAGGCGACATTATCCACTGTACCACTGTGCTGCCCAATAGCAAAGAACAGGGCATCAGTGGCACTCTAACAGCTTCTGGAAAGTGACTCACTAGATGGTACTAAGAAATTATATCAGGTTGCAAGGCAAAGGCAGAAAGATAAAGAAGAAAGACATTTCATAAGAGATACCAACAACAACCTGCTCACCAGTCCACAGGTCATCAAAGCGGATAGAATAAAGTACTTTCAGCAGCTTCTGACTGAAGAAAACCCCACAGAAGCTGCATTGCCCCAGGCACAGCCTACAAAGAGAGAAGAGGAGAAGCCCACCATAGAAGAAGTAAAAATAGCACCAAGGAAAATCAAGTCAGGGAAATCAGCAGGCTCAGATGAGGTCACAGCAGGTATGATAAAGATACTGGGTGAGATAAGGGAGAAACGGCTCCTGAGGGCACTCATAGCAGTGTGGAGAGAAAGGCATACCCCAAATATGTGAAGATTAATCATTCTATTGTCAGCGTACAAGAAAGGGGACATTCACAACTGTGGGTAGCACAGAGTTATCAAACTCCTGACATACTGCATGAAAGTGCTAGAGAGGGCTAATGATAAAAGATTATGTATAGTACTAGAAAGTATTATTTATTTATTTACATTTGTTTACTGGGAAATTCTGACTGGACGCAGGTCCTTTTTCAGTGGATGCCCTGGTAGAAAAGCTCCACATCATGTACATGATAGAGATACAAAGTTGCAGCAATAGTAAACAACTTTACAGGTTGTTGGCTTTAATACAATAACAAGATATTGATTATCAACAGTATATACAGAAAATGTTGCAAGTTAAGATAGTTTCTTTTTGTTTATATTAGTAACAAAGTTGTCAGACAAGATGTTAAAGTATGTAAAGACAACTAGCTATTTCTGACTGTGGTCAGTAGTCGTGGTAATATAGTTGTGTTAAGAATCTAGGTGGGGGGGTGTAAGGGTGGGGGTGTTAGTCTGGATTAGAACAAGGACAAAGCCAGTGCAAATTTAAGTGGAATTTGAGTGCAGTCTTGAAAAGGCTGCTGCAGTTATAGAGGGTGTAACATTGTTCCAAAGTTTAGATATGGTACATAAAAATATGGCTTCTCCTGCTGAGTTTTTGGGTTTGATAACAGTGAATTGATTTTTGTTGCTTGATCTTAAGGGCCTAGTGGGGTGATAGGGTTGGAGAAGGGTTTGAAGGGAAGGGATGTTAAGGGGGGCGAGGGTGAGTTGATTAACGTGAAGGAGTTGTGGGAGTTCTAGCCAATTTAGTTCTTTAAAGGAGATACAGTGATGGAGGTTCCAGTGGCAAATTTAGTAATTTTGTTGTAACAAGCATCCAGCTTGTGTAGGTCTGTCTGTTTAAGGTTGATAAGTATGGGGGATGCATAGAGTAGGGTTGAGATTAGCTGGGAATTGGCTATGGAGGTTCTAGCCGCCTTGGTTAAGAATTGGCGACTTCAATATAATGCATCAAGTTTCTTGTGAACTTTTTTTATTGTGAGAGATATGTGGGTGTCAAATCTAAGTTTGTTGTCTATTTCCACACCAAGTAATTTTGTGTGTTCTGATGGAGAGATTATGGTATTGTCTTTGGCAAGAATGTTAAGTGGGGATGTTTTGGGTGGCTTTGGAAGGTTGGAATAGGAGACATTTTGTCTTACTTGGGTTGAGTAGGAGCTGAGCATTGGATAGCCAGCTTTCTACAGAAGAGAATGATTCCTGTGTGATTTGTTGTAGTTCTGGTAGAGTGGGGGCAGAGCAGATAAGAGTAGAGTCATCTCCATACTGTATAAGAGATGCTTGTGTGGTGGCAGTATGCAGGTTGTTGGTGAAAAGTGAGAATAGCAGAGGGCCAAGAATAGACCCTTGGGGAACTCCGAGAGTAACTGGGATTTGAGGTGATATGTTATCATCCCAGATTACTGATTGCTGGAGTCTGTGTAGATAGCTGTGTAACCAGTTGCAGGCTGGCTGTGAGAAGGAGAGGTTGGGGAGAGTAGAGAGTGGTAGCTCATGAGATACCATGTCAAAGGCCTTTGAGAGATCTAGAAATATGGCAGTAGAGAAGAGGCCATTGTTTTTGTGATGAAGTATAGTGTTGGTGAAGGAGAGCAGAGCGGAGGTAGTGCTGTGATATGGCCTGAAACCATGATGGGTTTTGGAGAGGAGATTATTAGCTAGGAGGTAGTTGGAGACCTGGGTGTTGATAAATTTTTCAGGTATCTTGGAGAGAGGGGAGAGGATAGCAATCGGGTAGTAAATGGAGAGGTCAGTGGACCGGGTGCTTTTGTGGATTGGAATGATGTGGGATATTCTCCATATCAAGGGAACATAGCCTTCTGTTATGGAACAGTTGATTAGAATTGAAATTGGAAAGGCTAGTGTATCAGATGCGATTTTCAAGTATTCAGAGGGGAGGTTATCAGCTGCGAGTTTGGTGGGTTTAAGTTTTGACAAGTTTTGAGAAAGTAAGATGGGAGATGAGCAGTTCAGATTAAGATCAGGATGCAGCACAACTGACCTGATGTTTGCAGTGAGAGAGACAGTTGAGAAGAAACTAGACTGGAGAAAGCATATGACAAGGTCCTAAGAAAGCTGATTTGGGCACTACTGTGGTGGTTTCAAGTCCCACACACATTTGCAGAATTAGTGCAGGCTATACACAAGGACCCAATGACTCAAGTACTAACAGCATTTGGTCTCACAGAGGGGTACCAAGTGGAGTGGGTGTGCACTGGGGTTCAGCTCTGAGCCCACTGCTGTTCATACTGTTCATACTGGTGATGGACTACACCACTGTGGATGACACAAATCGGAGGGGACAGATCAACAAAGTTGCTGTATGCAGATGATGTGGCACTACAGACAGACTCTGAGAAAGAACTTCAGCAAAGGATAGGGAAATGGAATGCAAAACTGAAGACGTGGGATGACAGTAAGTACAGATAAGACAGTGGTAATGGCAGCAAATTGGGGAAATCAGAAGAAGTTGAGAATTTAGATAGAAGAGAAGATAGTGGGACAAGTTAATAGCTTCAAGTATCTGAGAGGGGTGGTTGAGGAGAAGGGAAGTCTGAATGAAGAGGTCAAAGCTAGAAGCAGAGGGGCTGCAGCCAGCTTGTATAGAGTGTCAGGTGTAGTGAATGACAGAAGAATGCTAAAGGAGCTGAAAAGTAAGGGGTGCAAAACACTGGTACGACCAGTACTACTGTATGGTACAGAAACCTGGGCATTGAAGGCAGCGGACATAAGAAACATAAATGACCACGGATGCCCCAACTAAGAACCTCTAAAAAAAGTAAAGAATCCACAAACTCAAGCACCAACCTCTGTCCAAGAAACATGGAAACAAGGATGATGAGTACCACATGTGTTACTGATAGCAGTGAATTCTAGATGTTTGAATACAGTTAATCCATATCCACTACTGCTTTTTCTGAACAGTGGTATTTTTCATGATATATCCCTTTTTCAGTCAAGTTATTTAGAATATTTTGTTGGAAAACTTGATATACTGATTGGAAAACTTTGATCTGTTTTCATTGCTTCTGGAATAGCAGCCAAGGGAGGTAAAGCCACAAGAACACTGCTTTAATGAGTGCTTTCATTCCGAACATAAAACAGGAACTTCATCTTTCATTCCAACATAAAACAAGAACTTCTTCAATGAAGTTCTTGTTTTATGTTCGGAATGAAAGTGCTCATTAAACCATTGTTCTTGTGGCTTTACCTCACTTGGCTGCTTCCACATTTCCTGGGTGGAGGCTGATGCTTGCAATTATGGATTGTTTACTTTTTTTAGAGTATATAAGAAAGCTATAGTTGATGGGAATGAAGTGCCTGAGAGGGTGGTAGGATGCACATTGTCAGACAGACAAAGAAATGAGGACTTAAGATCAGAAGCCAAAACAGCTCCAATTGCAGAAAAGATGAGAACAGATTATGGTGGTGTAGCAGATGTACAGAAAAATAGTAGACAATCTGGTGAAGAAGATTTGGGACAAACGGGAAGAAGGTAAGAGGAAATGAGGGCATCTGGCAAAGAGGTGGATGGACTGTGTGAGAGAAAATCTGCGACAGTCAGGCATGAATGTCAAAGAAGGCAGGAGAGTAGCACTGAATCAAGAGAGATGATGACAGTTAACATGACACACTGACCCCATATAGAAAATGGGAAAAAGGGGGTTGGTGATGATGACGATGATGAATTAAGATGAGTAAAAGAACATTGCATCTTCTGCCATGTGCTCTGCATTTGAAACACAAAAGCATGTGGTCTTGACTGCATGTCAGCACATTGTTCACAGCAATAACAAGCAGGTGTAGCACTTCAGAGTTCAGAGTCTCATACTTTGCAATAGAACATGTGGATGCACTTGACAGACATAACTACACGTGATATGAATTCATGTTCACCAATGATATTTAATGCATCAATATATAAATTAGTTAGAAGGGCAGTCGGTGTTGAACAAGAATGACTTATGACATAATATTGTGACACTCAAAATGTACAGGTAAACCTTGTATGTATTACCAAAAATTTACAGAGATATAGGTAGGACATTTCCAGAAACTTTGCAGATAGTGGAGATATTCATAGTCAACTGCGACCTAACTGCTACAGGCACTAATGCACCATGCGCATACTAGATATGTAAAAAAAAATACTGCATAACTGAACAAGCAAATATCTTCCATATCTGTTTCTAAATAGTACATATGGAAATATCAAAATAATATCAATAATAATAATAATGTCAAAATACTTGAAACAAGGATTTGAACTCACATGTATCCATGAAACACTTACATTGGCCTATTGCTCAATGGTTTGATTGAAGATGGAATGAAGAGCATAATTCATTCCATCATACAGAATTACTTTGGTATGTTTTCAGAATCTTGCAGATAATGGAGAAATCCAAAGTCATACAAGACCTAAGTGCTATAGGTGTTAATGCACCACATACATACTAGCTGTGTCAAAAGCAGTAATGCATAACCTACCAAAAATCTATACATCTCACAAATCTGTTACAACATAGGAACCCATACGTATGCATGAAACATCCACATTAGCATACTGATTAACATTTTGAGCCAATGGACAGCACACTTCCCTTAATGTTGTACAAATGTATGGCATAAGAATGGAATCCACCTCATAGGACTACCATGTGTTAGCATTTAACTGTCTTATAGTTGCATTATTTTTTACAAGCTCCAACATACCACAGCTATGCTGATCTGCATTACTCATACAACATTGACAGTGAGAACAACATACATGGACAATACTATAATGTGCTCACTATAATTCAAAACTTAATAATGTATATATGTATTGCTCAACATACGCACATAAAGAGGTAGACTGTATGATATTTCTTGAAACTTTACTAATAAGAGAGAAATGTGTAGTCATCTGTGGAAACACTGCAGGCATCAGTCAACCACAGTCATTATATATGTCTACAAAGCTGTACTGTATAAGCTAACCAACAAACATAGGTCTCCCATATGTGATATGCAATATTATCTACATAAACTCCACTATTCAGAAAATAGCCTACACTTGGATCTGAACCCACATATAGGAAATCAGCAAGCACTTCAACTCAATGCTTAACCATTTGAGGTAACTGACAGAATAATTGATTAATGATTCTAAAAGGAATATTTATGGTATATCATTCACATCTATATGTGTGATGTATGTATGAATGTGCAGTCATAATCAAATTTTATTTAGACTGTGTACACTGCCCCAGTGTACTTGTGGTAACCTCAGAAGGCATCAACACGGTAATGTTAACTACATTTGCAGTACTAAGCAGTCTCAAAAACAAATATATTTATTATGATGTAGGTGTTAAGGTGGTGTTAAGGTGGAGATTATGAAACTTACTGTAGGCATCTGCTGGACCATCCAAAAATGTGTTCCCATTATACAGGTCATTATAGTGGTGATGGACTTCAAAGACAGTCCAGTAGATCCCAGTTCATCTGTGGTGTTCTCTTGCAATCTAATTCCATATCTTAATCATGATAAAGTTCCTGTGGCACCCTTGAATCCTCTACTCATGTCCAGTATACACAGTGAGCATCTAGGTGGATTCCTCCTTGGCCCAATTTGGCACTTGAACATACCAAAACCTCCTCTCAGTTGCCATTGTCAGTGTTAATGGTGAAACTCTTTCTAAAATACTTCTTGAGACAAATTCTGAGGTCCCACTCACTTTTCAGTTAGCAATCTTATGAACAGTAAATGTATCACTATCACGTTTTGAAATTGGTGCATATAGTATGGTATTAGAACATCGGGGGCATCGAGCACAAGTTACAGATATTCCCATATACTGATAAGTATTGAGTAGTTACACAGAGCATCTTTCCATTAAGCCGAGCTATTGGTTAATGTGCCAAATTTCAAAAACTTACATGGGTATGTGCAAATGGGATTCCAAAACATTGATTGTTAATGAACTTCATTAATTATGTATGGTGCAAATGGTAACTAAAATCATTACAATGCAGAAATCAAATTATACATGTTGACAGCCCTTTTTGTGGCTAAACTGCCTGCAGTACAACTTGCATGTGACATAATGGAGGGGTGTAGAACTTAACAATATGCATGCAGGTGGGTAAATAAGCACCAGTGACAAACACATTTTCCACATATGCAGTTGCAGAGATAAAAGGAAACAGCCAGGTGAACAGTAGATAAAGACAGAATGAAAATATACCTCTAGTAACTTCTGATTACCCTGCGATATCTGTGGTATGCTTATAGAATCCAACGGGATTTGAGGGTTTCCTTAAGTAGTACGTTAACTGACAACTTTACAGATATTCTCTGATGCTTGGCAATATATGTACTATAGATATGGCCAGAATAAAAATATATATTTGTACTCATTTCTGGTTAACCTGTGGTGTCTGTTGGAGGTTTATGGAAACTGGCAACTTCCAAGGATTTTCGCAAGGTGTGTTCAAAGACTAGCTTACAGATACTCCCTGATGCTTACTAATATATTGGTAGTTGTTAGCACATTTAATCTGAATAGTTGTGATTGTTCACTGTATATTGTGTTAAACAGTTCATTTTAATATGTATGACTATATTCTTCAGTGTTTCTGTATAACTTCCATTATGTCTGTCATTGTAACCTACATATACATTATATAACTACAATAACATTTGTTATGCTTTGTGTTACTGGCTGTGATTATATATGACAGACATCCAACATTCTTGGGGTATACATGGTCATTATGTTTACATATACATGTAACTGCGGAAATGCCATTATAATAGCAGTGGGTTTGATGCAATGTTTGGTGGTTGCCCTTTCCTAATGATGTCCAAATCCATGTGTTCAAATCCCATGTATGATCTACAGGCCCAATTTAAAGGATTGTCACATGTGATAATGTTATATGTATTACATATTCAGACATTGTTTTCATATCCATTATGTTGGTCTATACATAACAGTAATATAAATCAAAAGGATTCTTTTGCGTAGTTTTGCAATGTAAATGAGGGGCAAACAAGTCAACTGTTATATGTTTGTAATATCACCATATCAATGTGAGTCCCCACATAAAGTATAACATACATATCACACTGTATTCCACATGTCAAACAGAAGTAGGGTATACAATCATATCTATCAATGTCTTAGCCCAAGAAATCTGGATGAAATAATGGGGGCATAAAGGTCCAAAAATAGAGACAGATTTTAAATATTGCTCTTATAAACTTAGAATGATGCTAGAATAAGAGGGTATGTATTAAAATGCATTTTCTAAAGGATATGAAGTCTGAAATTAAAATGTATGACATTATTTGCTACTTTCATTCCTCAGATTAGCCCAGTGATTGGCCAGAAAAAAAGAAATGTTATGAGGAACAGTCCAAAAGTTTGAGACAAAAATCTTGTCAGTTGAGAGGTATGGATACAATTTCTCACACAGAGAGGATGAAATTATAATCAAGGCTCTGCACCAGCATGGTTGCAACCTCCTTGGACTGACAAGGAAAGACTGTGAAGGAAAGAAGTGTGGACAGACACCATGCAGATTGTCACAAAATATCCAGGGAGGCCTATTGGCAATGTTACTCTGATATGATCCTCCATGCAGGAATATACCACTATGAGATAGCGAGGAATGACACTGCAGGCAGGCAAACCTTTATTACTCCGGATATATAATGGTGTTCCTAGCAACAACTCATATCACCAGTAGTGGTTGTTGGATACTCAAGGGAGGTATCAAAGCAGGTGTTCCAGGATGTACATGCATGTCCTACATTTCAAAACATTACAGCATACACAAATATCTCATTAAGTATCGTTATTTTACAAATATTAATGTATTGTTATATTTGTGGTCCAGCAGCTTAACTAAAACAAGAAAATGGAAACCCACACAATATATACATAACACTCCCAGCAAAACGTGTGATGATGTTTTGGTATTTAAACTGCATAGGTCCATCAGTATCAACAGAGCAGCAACAGGTGTCATGTAAGTGTCTCCATATACTGTTAATGTGATGCATAGCTTTATGTGCTTCTGCCACCTGTCATGACAGTAGAATATACTCACATGCTGATTTTTTTTATGCCATTGTAACCTACATATACATCATCACATGAACCATGCAGCTGCATATACAGACAGATTATTTATGATTGTCCACCTTGTTTATAGGCTGCAGCACTTTAAAGGACGATTGTAATGTAGGATATTCATGACACGATGTTCCATGCACAAGAATATCTGGATAACATGTGCACTATCTATCATGTATTTCCATATCCTGTTAGCATATGTGGTAGTTGTCCTGTATCTTTGCCTGCATTCATGACCATGGAAAATGCCAACATGGTGATGTTTGCATGTCTTTTTGTACTACAGGATCTGCATTATGACAGATGATAAGGTCCCAAAAAGGGAGGATGTAAATGGTAAGACATTCCATCTGTTTAATCCATGACAGCATCAATAATCCCTTCAGTGACCTTCATGACTACTGTGTTCTTCACCTGCCTAGAGCACCAGCAATCTGCACATCAGCCTCAGCCACCCAGTATGTGTCTGTATTATCTCCTGTGTGTTATACCCATGTTGAAATGCTACATGATGGTCATTATGTTTTTCCCCATGACAGTTGCATTTCAACCCTCACCTGCAGTGGTGGAGTCACACGAGGACATGTGAGCTAAGTTTGTGTATTTTTATTAGTTCCACTGATTTAGTTATATTGTCAAGTCCAGAGGAGGACAGCCATGTGGCCTCAAATATGGAGGAATATGTGGCTGGCCAATCTGAACATGTGGGGACATCAGATGCTGGACAAGATGATGTCCACCACCCATTGCCCCATGTAGAGTTTGGTAATGATGGTGACTCTTCCCCATGATGGAGCATTAGTGCCAAACACAATACATGTGGGAGTGTAGCTGGTGTGCATGGATGCATGTTGGAGGGAATCCACCTACTATTACAGGTGAATGAATATTCACAGTGATGTCATAGATCTCACCTTCATGCAATTGCCTACGCGTCTGATTGTGTCACACACTAGTAGTGTGTGTTGCATGATAGTCAGGGGAACAGGCATGGAAAGGTCATGGCACCATTAGCTGTACAGCATGACAGTATGTTGTCTTGTGCATGCCCCACTGAAAGCCTTGTTATGGCAGCTGTAAAGAAATGCCATAGTACTAACCAGGTGTTACATGCCCTGACTGTACAAAGCAGATTGCCTCCACTGAGGACAGGAAGACTCCTTCTCATTAGACTCATACTTGGCCTTTGGACATCAATATCTGTGCAGCAGCGTGCACACACGCATCTGCTGTTGGCCACTCCACTATGATCTCAGCAGTTATGTCCAGAAGGTCACATTCCAGTCATGTTCTTTCCACATTGTTTCCCCAAATGCTAGTGAAACCACATCCAGCTCCACAGTATAGCAACATGGGCCAAGTGTCTCCAGACATGGCAGGGGTAGAAAGGACAACAGTGTGAGCCATCAGCATGGATGATTTACACAGTTAGAATAAAACTGACCATTGATCCAATCTGTGTCCTATTGTGTCATTCTGACCTTGTGGCAATGATGACTGCTGTGCTGACCACTGACAAAATAATTTGTAGGTGGTTGTTGAAATGTCTGATGCCACAGGATTTTCTGATCATTTTTCTGATCTAGGTGACTAGAGTCAATCGTTGATATCTATTGTCTCTTTGACATTGGCATACATTAGTAGCGATAGTGATGACAGTAATGCAGTATCATTTGATAGTAGACAGATAGGAGTGATTTCTAGATTACAGTTCTCCTTACTGTCTGACACTCAGGCATGCACAATTATGCCTTTTTATAGTACTGCACAAATTTCTGTTTACCTGTTTCTGTTTTCAATCACCATGGTTACTTGAATTTCCCACATGTGCCTCCCCATATCTGACTGAGTCTGGACACATATCTATATATACCTATGTTGCTGTACCCCAGCACTAATGTATATTCGTGTAAGATGTATGGTCACTGTCACTGATGCTCTGCATGTACACGTATATATGACTCAGGTTGTAGTGATAACATGTGCAATTGAGACACCACTATTAGTGTATGGCCCCTGTTTTGGGTAATGTATTTGACGATACATTCCCACCTGTTGGTGGGAAAAAATGACATTGTCATCATGTGTACTATTGACAGATGTGGATTTTGATAAAATCATTGCTGTGGTTATATACTTAAGTAGTAGTCCTTCAGATATTTCACCAAGTTAGAAAGCATCCCTCAGACCATTTTTCCTCTATATAGTGGCATCAAGGATAATACAACAGTGTATTGCCATATTTGCTATGATATCTACTGAGCACACTACGTACGTGGCAATTTAGCGATGGCCACCTCTTTCTGTTTATGTACAGTTCTGCTTCAGGTACATCACAGATTTTAATGGGAATGTGGGTAGATTCTATTGCACCAAGAACATGTGCAAAGTTGTCACTGACATATAAATTGCATGGCAATTCATCATTCCATGACAGTAGATGGGAAGTAGATGTACTCATCCACCTTTTTGCACATTGCTACCAGGAATTGCAAGATGATGTGACTGGCAGCTGTCTGGGACTCTCCTACAGCATCTCCCATATTTTACTGAAATGTCCAGAAACCAGTATAGTTGGGCACAGACAAACTTTAGTTTCCACAGGTATGGGGCTACCTCTCAATGTACGTGCATGCATGTACAGGGTGTACATACTATACTCTTCCTAACCAGCTCTCTGTCTTATTGGCACCTGTCAATTATTTCTTGACCAGAAAGCTGGCTAAGATGTAGCCTGGTTCAGTCTCTTGCTGGCTGCCTTCTAGAATGTATTTCCATGTCTTTATGTACGAATTGAAGTACCCCAACCTGCTGTAATTCATTAAATGCCAGTTGCAACTTTTTTTTGTTAATGCATGGATTCCACATGATTCAGTAGTAATTAGACTTATGTCATGGTGTATAACTATGGCTTCCACCAAATGCTTTGATAAAGTTGTCGGCAAAGTAATTTGTCATATTTAAGTTGCGTTGGCCACATTTGCTGTGTTTTGGAATCCAACGGGCATGTGAAAGTCCATAATTATCCTATTCTGTACAGATAATTACTTAGTCTTGTTTTAGTGTTCTTTATGAAATCTCATCTGCCACTGGTGTGGCTGAAGTCTTCATTTGGTTCACTGCACTGTCCACAATTTTAGATAGATATAGATGTAGATATATAGACAAATATAGATAGATAGATAGATAGATAGATAGATATTAAATAGATATAGATGTGAATATTTAGGATTGTTTTATGTGTTTTCATGTGTTATGTGTCTTTATATATTTAATTAAATTGAACGATTGATTATTAGATTGATCAATTGTACAGAGTATTTAAGCAGTTGCTGCATCTCCTGTTTTTATTTGTGGACAAGGGACTAAACTCAAAAGCTTTATTGTGTGTTTCTGCTATTTTATTAAAGTTCAGTCATTTGGTGGATTGATATCTAGGGAGTACTGCAAGATTTGATAATGCGATCCTGTTTAACTGTGGCCACAGAATATACTTTATGCTTAGGATATTAGATCCATTTAAAACCTGTTTCCAGACAAATTTTGACAGAAGCTTATACTATTTGACATAGCAAATATTCACCAACAGTTCTTTAACATACCAAGTTAGGTATATAACTGCTGCAATAAAATAAAATAAAATACTTGTCATATGTGTTCATTTGCTGCTTGTAGAAAACTTTGTACTGGCAAAAGTCAAATGTTCTCAGTTGCTGTCAATGGGCTGTGTAGAATTATAATTAGCAACCACTGCAGTCTTGGATTGAAACATTCATAATGAATAATTTATTATTGTTGTAGCAGCATTACTGCTTTATTAAAAATTCCTGCTGTAATATAACACTATCACAGTTCTGCCAAATCACACTATAAATATTTTAACCATGTATACTAATAATGATTCTCAGCATCTGCTTAGGTGCACACCTATCAAACGTCCCACTTTGTTGAATATATTTCAGGTCTGTTGTAAGATTTGTAATCTACTCTTTAAAGATCCTGGTCAGCTTGATGAAAGCTGCAATATACCTGTCACTGTTGTAAAAAACTTAGAACTGCTTGTTCTGTTCTCATGTTCTCCTAGACCATCAAAGTGATTTTTACCAATGCTTAGACACTGCAACAACACTGACCAAAAATGCCAAATTCACAAGGGTTTGAATAGAAGCAGTCATCTTTTCTGCTGAAAATTCAACATTGGACTTCATTTAAAATGCTTTGCTTCTAATGTTGTTCATTTAATTATTTTAGACAGATTAAGTGAAGACTGAATACTACATTATAATAAAATAGCAGTACTCTGCCTGGCAGGCCAGGCCCTCAGATTTTATAGCTCTTGCTTTGACTTTCTGGGCTTAAGTTTTAGGCATCCTACTATAATCTAACTTCTTTGGCTGCTCTTTAGTGCCACCAAATGGCATATTAGTGGGGTTAATACTACATATTACTACTGTTGGTAACTCTGGCACCATAGCCTGATATATTGAACTTTGGAAACAGCTAATATCATTAAGTCAACTTTGTCTAAGTAAGGTCTTTCCTCTTTGACATCTTTAATTCTTTAAAAAAAGTCATCAAAGCAGTGGATAGTGGTTACACAATACATGCAGCATATCTGATGTTGACCAAGTCATTCAACACTATTTCTCAAGCAAGCATTATTGGCAGGCTTGTAAATCTAAATATAAATCCTTATGATGCTGTGCTATGGCTAGCACTCTGGTTGTCTGATAGAACCGTTGTAGTTAGAGTTATAGTCGTCACTTCTGAAAGCATCTATTTCTCAGACCTTCAGACCAACAATTCTGGCCTAAGTTTATCTAAGATTACAGATGAATGTAAACTGGGTGCTGTTATTCGATCTTCCTCTGATTCAAAATTGCTGCAACATGGTTTAGAGCATTTTAACAACTGGTGCAATGCAAAGGCTTCAAATTAAATTTGAAAACAAAAGTAGTGTAATTCATTTTGGTAAACAAAACATTTCCCATGTCATGTAGGTGACACTACCCTAAACTCAAACATTGTCCTATGAGATCTAGGCACTCTTGTTGATAATTCCTTATATTTTGTCCATACGTCTCCACCACAGTAGTTCAGAAATCCTTCTCTCTGGGTCATTTAATTTTCAAAGCCATCTCCTCCAGATCAAAAGATGTCTTAATTCCCCTTTACTTATATCTCATTAGAACCATTTTTGGATATAATGGCCCTGCTGGCATCTATTTATCTAAACATATCCCTCAGATTGAAAGACCTAAGAGGTTCCTAACTAAAAAGATCTTCATTATCAACACAGACTGACAACCTTCTCTCTGTACCCAATTTCTTAATGACCTCTCCATATACTTGGTGAGTTACAGAACCCCCTCTTTGAACCAAGAAAGCCACAAGGCATTTCTACAAGAGCTGGAGTCTCTTGCTATTAATCACAATGCCATCTTCCAAGGTGATTATAAGTACCTGCCTATTGACTGGGGAACTAACACCACCAGTAATGCACAAGTACAGAATTCCTGAACTTTGTCAGTACAAATGGCCTAGAAAAATTAGTCAGACCACCTATAACAGAAAACAGCATCTTCGACCTTGCCCTTACCAATATGGGTACATCTTGCACCATCCCTTGCATATCATAATCCCTTATTAAGTCTGACTATAAAGTGGTTTCATTCAAAGCAAAATTAAAAGCAGATATCCTCTCCACCCTTTATACCCATAGAAGCTTCTCTAAGACAAATTATCTTTCGCTAAGTGATGCTTTGTCAAGCTTCAAATCTCCACCAGACCCAGAAAGTTCGTGTGCTTATTGAGAACTGTACACCACTGAACTGTTTCAGAATATAAACAGCTGCATAGATGCAGCTGTACCCTGCAAAAACAACCACAAGGCAAACTGCAGAACATCCTCATGGTAGAATTATAACATCATCAAACACATGTACAATAAAAAGAAGAAAATATTTGTCAAAAGAAAGACTAGTAATTCACAAAATAACAAAAAATACATTTTGGTGGTCCTCTGTTGCCTTCAGTGTATTTTTGTTATTTGGTCTGCTTTTACACTGACAGCTGTAATTTTCCTAATTCCCAAAATAATTGAGCTCTCATCACTGAATTCAGCAAACAACTAAATCCACTAAAGTCACATTTAATGTGAAGATAGCTTCTCAAGCTAAAGACAATCACGAGGCCTTTTTTAGTTATGTTCAAAATCTCAGGAATATGATGAAGCAATGTGCTCAGCGGAAGTAAATGATGTTACCTTTACTCAAGCTGAAGATGTAGCTAACTACAGATCAGACTTTACCCCTCTCTCCTCCATATATCCCAAAAGCAATACTTGAAACTGATGCCTTGCCTCCTCAGCTATCACATGTGACCAAGCCTGAAAGTGCTTCCAAAAGCTAAAAATACTATATCGGTGGGTCATGATAATGTCACCAGTTTCATCCTGAATAGCACAAAACATAATTTAGCTAAGCCCCTGCCAGCACTCTTCAATCTCAACCTCAATACAGGCTTACTACCAAGCTAATGGAGAACAGCTGCAGTCATCTCACTGCACAAGGGAGGACCCTCTACTGATCCAGGCAATTACAGATTCATAAGTCTGACCATCATCATATGTAAAGCCTGTGAAAGGATTATCATGGAGTTTATCAATAAGGACATAGGGAACCTCCAAACACAGGCTCCATTTCAGTTCAGATTTGTAAAAGACAGACCATGCATACTTGACCCGCTGGACTTCTTTTAAAGCATTACCAAGTCAATGTATGAAGGTAAAGCAGTGGATACTGTCTATCTAGACCTGGCCAAGGCCTTTGACACAATCTTCTACTTGGTCATAGTAGAAAGGTTAAGCAAACTAGGAATAAACCCCCTGCATAACCCATCGTATGACCAACTGGCTCATGGATAGAAGGCAAGGGATCAACTTAAGGGATCTACCTCCACAAAAAGACCAATCACCAGTGGAGTCTTCCAGGGCTCAGTACTGGTACCTCTTCTGTCTGGCAACTACTTCTCTGAAGTTAAAGCCCTTATTAAACAAGAACTCTGGCTGACTACAGTTGGGTGCAGCTTTAGTCCAAAATACTTAGTCACCCTGTTGGAAGGATTGTTCCAAAAAAAATGGTGCCAAATTCATGGACTAAAGCTAAATGCCAAATAATGTGTCACTGTATCTTTTGGTATGTCTACTTCCCTAGAGAACTACCACATTAAGGATACACCCCTAATAGTTGGCCTAGACATTCAGGATTTTGGAACATATTTGGACAGTGACCTAGCTTAACTAACATGAGTCCACCGTAGTGAGGAATTCCTTCTATATTGCACAACATATTATCAAGGGGAATTTTTCTATGTCCAGGGGTGTCATTGTTTCCCTCTATTCAGCCATTTTAAGGCCAGTCATTGAACATAATGCCCCTTTTTTGCACATATCTCTCCAGAAATATGGAGCAGCTGGAATGTCCATAGAGATACCTTACAAAAAGTGTACTCAGCTTAAATAATTTGCCATACCTAAACCATCTCAAAACCCTATCACTATACTAAATCTCTTACAGACTTGTAAGAGGTGAGCTGTCTCTGGCATACAAGGCATCCTGTTACGCAGCCCTGAATAAACTATTGCACATTAGGAAATCAAACAAGTACTAGAAATACTTTATCCAAGGATCTAAACCTCCTTTGCAACAGCAACAGAACAATGTGGACAGACAAGTAAGTCTCCCAAAAGATACTACTGTTCTGGAAAAGTCTCCTCGTCAATGTAAATCAAAGCTCTTCCCTGACCATATTCAAATGTAGCTTGGATATATGGATGGCAATCATGAGATTTAATCTAGGCTTGATCCTACCCTAAAGATGAACAGAGGCAGAAACTTAATGATATATACCATGCTCAGGGAATCAGAAAATATCTATGGTATCATCCCATTATTACTATGAGTAATATTAATCTAGTCTATGAAGGGGTAAAAGTAATCAAAACACCATACGAGTTGGGAATTTTGGCTAGGCTTAAAATGGCCTACAAAAGCATATAGCTTAGTACTAACCTATGATCCTATGAAACTCTGAGTATGTGTATTTAGTCTTTTGAGCCAAGAAAGATCCATCCCCCTTTGACCATCTGTTCTTTTGCAGAACAAATGGTTCATCAAATACCCAGTTAAAGAAACCAAACCTTCATTAACAGATAATTAAGACACATTGGCATGAGGGAGTCATATTCCAACATATCTCACACCTCTGGAACATATGTCCACTGCATGTCATCTTAAAGGTAAACCTATTTAACTGGATGGAAATTTCAATATTCTTCCTTAGTGTATCTTACATTGCCATCCTCGAGACTGTTAGGGACTTAAGAATATGGATAATTGGTTAATTTTGCAATGGTCTGCAGATGGATCGCCTAATACTTGTCTACAAATATCAATAAAGTAGCACCACTCAGAAATGGTAAATTGTACTGAAAATTTCTTTTCAGCTAATGCACAAAACCTACATGGGGGTTATAATTCGAATCCTCAACATTTCTGACCCACTTTACTCTTTCTTACATAATTGCCCTCCATTACTTGAATCTTGTTACATGACTACACGTCTCAGAATTCATATTGTACCATTGCTTTTAATAGCTTAAACATGTATATTAAACAATTATAATAAATAGCACAAGACAGCAGTCTATGTGACCCATTATAATCTTGTTGCAAGTAAAAGGCTTCTAATCTGTTCTTTCCACTTATCAAAAAATGACGTTATTCCCCTACCAATCCCCTGCCAAAAGATAAAAAAACAACTCCAAAGCAATGCACAGTACATTTTTCCATGATCCCGCCCCACGACCACTTCCACATCAATTATAATTATTTATACATTGGTATTCATACCTGGAGATAATTCACCTTAACCTTAGCTCTCTAAATAACCCATTCCAACTTAAAAAATGAGACTGTGTCTGATTAACATATTCTGTCTAGCGGTACCTTAGACTACCCCCACCCACAAATCAGGTATTTAGCAATATCAGAATTCTAGTTAAATTCTTCCATATAATTCTTGTACAAATAACCTCCATATATATAAACATCTCAATGCTTAGAATGTAAAAAATAGAAGAAAGTGTACTTCTTACTGAACAATCCACCCTCTCATTTCGTCAACAGCTAACTAAAGATAACAGATTATGACCCCTAGTGGATCATCTGCACCTGCCCTACAGGTTCGTTTAATAAGTTAAACATCACAATAGCTAATAATTCCTGATCTGCTAATTACAAAAAGGTAGACACACTCCACTCTTTCATCATCCAACTACTCAAAAAAAAATCATAGCGTTTGTGAAAAGTTCACTCCCATCAGGAAAGCATTTACACTGTACAGCCAAAAGGCTACCAGAAAACATACACTGGTAGGGAAATAATGTCATGCCACCAGAGGTAGGAAGTGACTTAGTACTGTTGTTTACTATTGATTGACAGTGGCTGCTGGTTAGGGATAGAAAAGTTGTCAAGACTAGTTTTGTTGATGAGTGCAATAGGATGTAGAATGAATTAAAAGCTTTCTCTTTGTAATAAGATAACTCTGGGTCACATAGATGGCTGTCATTCTTGGTGTTGCAATCATTTAATATTAATGTATAAACTAATAAATGTTATGACACAGCATGAATTGTCGGGCATGTAATAATGTAGAAAGATTCATATGGCTGAGAACAATTAAATAAGAAAGTGATAGAGAGGAGATTAATTGACCCCAGCATTATCACCACCACATGCACAACAGCTGATCTTTCTCAGTGTCCAGTGCCAAATGTCATTTTCTACAACATTATACATAGAAAATCCACCAGTACCACCATTTCACTTGGACTTAACTTCAATGACTGGTCACCAATAATCAGACTAAGTGCAACATAGGTTTCATTTTTTTCTAATACCTCTCATCTTCATAGTGCAAAGAATCTGGACAAAGAAAACAACAACAACAATAATAATAATAATAATAATAATAATAATAATAAAAGCACAAAACCGGGGACACATTTTTGGTATTGTTCTTATAAACTTAGAAAGCTGATAGAGCATCAGGTTTTGAGTTATTTATATTCTGAAGGGAATGATGTTGGGCATTCAAACATCTGCCATTCTTTAGTGATTTCAATCCTTAATGCTAGAAAACCACACATTTTATGAGTTACAGACTAAAAATATGAGACAAAAATCTGGATATTCTGCGAAAATCTTTACAGCTGACAGGTGTTCCATTTTCCCCTTCTAATGTAAATTGACATCTCCCAAAGATAATATAGTAACAGCTACCTCATCCCTCTCATTCACTCTGATTCAAATCTGAATAAGGAACTACATAAAAAAGAGGAAGACAGATACCTGCTCAATGCTAACCATATTCTCAGCTGTAGGTGAGGTCTGTACAACATGCAGTCAGTACTAATAATACATGTATTAAGTTAAGGTCCAAAAGCATAACTCCAAATGGTTTGAGAAGAACGTACATTCCCTCTGTCAAAATAAAGAAACCAAACTCCTAGATGTTACCTTGACAGACCTGTGTCTTAAAACTGTAACAGGTCTTGCAAGTCATTTTGCCATTCTTGTCAACAGACTAGTTGTATCACAAGCCACAGTTACATTTTCCTTGGAGGCCTTTAGTTCTTTAATTGCTATCTCAAGGGTCTATATTATATCATCAAACGCTTAAAAAAGCAAATGCTGATTGATCAACCTAATTTAAGCGAAAGCTTACAATCTCGAACTGTCAGATCAGCGATTTTTTCCCAGGGAAAAAAATCGCTGATCCAAAACACATACACACAACACAAGCACACCAAACAAACAGAAATCCACACACATACACCTAAAATCTGATACCTAACCCTACACTAAACTATGCACACATCACTAACTACCCACTTACCTTAACCCAAACCCTAACCCTAAGGTCCGTCACTATCGCACACTCACCTCACCCGCTCCCTAATCCTAACTCACTTAAATCTGCCTTAACCCTCATGTCCACTCATTCGCCGCACACACACCTAACCCGAGCCCTAACCCTAACTCACCTAAATCACCCTAACACTCACATCCACACAATCGCACACTTACCTGAATCTGACCTGTAACTTTCCACCATAACACTGAAAATACCGAAGCAACAGAAACGGACAATTGAATTCTTTCCCTAGGAAAAAAATTTGAGTTTCTGCTGCTTCGATAGTTTGCAGTTTCGCGAAAATAAGTTTTATCAATCAGCGTTCGAGGATATAATATAGACCCTATCTCAAGATATTAAAAATTTCAGCCCCATAGCCACATAATATCAGATTACCTCTACCCTAAATTTAGACACATGAAACATTTTCATTGTAGTCCATATGCTTTGTATTATCAGCCTTTGTGGTCAGTGGAAAAGTCCCAGACCTATGGAGAACATGCATTATCATTCTGCTACACAAAGCATCCAAACCTACTTCTCCTGGTCATTTCTACTCAATATCCATTTTAGGTGTCCTACTCCATACTAGTAGAGAAAGCCAGCTTCACCAGAATTACAAAGTAGGTTAATCACTACAACATACATTTTTTTAAACTAACATGGATTCCACAGAGAGTGTGGTACCTTCATGCCCTTCTTCCCTTCACAGACAATATTTATCACAATATTCACTGACCTTGCAGAAGAATTAGATTTTCTATCTACCACAAAAGTTAGTAACAACCTGACCACTCCTTCCTTGTTAACACATTCTTATTCTGTTTGCATAAATACCTAAACAATCGTACATTGTTAGTTGTCTACAAGCTTCCTACTTCAGACTCCTCTCCCACTCTGTCAGCAGGACCCCCAAAGAGTTCTGTCATTTTATAATCAATTCTCTTATTTTTATAAACAGTATATACAGTATCTTAACTGCATATAACTTTCTGCTTTATGTAGATAGCCTGTTTTTTTTTTTTTGGTCTTAAACTCATCTCAGTTTTTGTCTCTATTATTTTGAGTTAAAACCTCCACAGCAGAGTTTAAGTTGTTTGACACCATGAAAAATCTGTCAAGGTGTGTTACTATCCTCCTTACCTCTACACAGCACAACAGTCTCTAGACAGACTACACTTATTCATATATCTATGTATTTAGACTGACCCAGCCCTCGACTTTGATGCTGTTGCTAAAATATAGCATTCAAATTCTAAGGACATATGAACCCAATAAAATACCTAATAACACTAGAGTCCAAAAGACAAAAAAAAATGTATTAACACAGCCTATCATATTACATACTCTTTAGTTTGTCCTATTTATCATCTGTAAGTCATCAAATGATATTGCAAAGGTCCAAGTATGCCTAAATAGAGCATTTCAGTCATAGCAGGCTTTAGACACCAGCAAACCCTGCAGTCATTGGGGTCCCATCGTCCTAGAGAGGGCCCCTAACCACAGCAAGTTGTCTTATCTTAATATTTTGTAACATGATTGTCAAAACAACCAAAGCTAGTACAGCAATTTTGTGTACTTAATAAATTGGTTGGGTAATTATAGCTCTTATTTATATATACCTTAAAATTCAAAGATATCTTTTGTTACAGTAACAGTGTTTTGTCAAATAATATGATTCAGAACTCCATTAAATATTTTACCACTGGCATTGTGCACCTGGCTTAGTTAAATTCTGCTGGTGGACATTCTCTCCACTAAAACTAACAACATAGCCAGGTTTAGCTATCTGCAATACCCATAGTAGCAAGGCAGGTCCTTAATCATCCTTGACTATGTGGGGGATCCAAAAAAGCTGTTACTGGTTGGTGAAAATGAGGAGAAATAATTATTAACTTTCTGGCTAAGGTCTTTAACTGAACACAGGGCAGTGGTATGACCCTGCTAGGATAAAGCTGATAATGAACATGAGCAAAGTAAGGACTAGATAGATCTGCAGCCTAGAGGGACTGATCTCAGTGCATACATTGGATTTTAAGAAGAGATGATGCTTCCAATCTTCAGGGATGGTTTTCTCTTTCATTGAGTTTTACAAATATTGGCAGAACACAAAATATTCTAACTCAATGTCTTTGATCAAGAATTCTAGGGATAGCCAAAAATAATAGCAGTTTTTTTTGTTCTGATTTCCTGCCAAGGAGTGTATCATATAACTTGTTTGCAGTTAAAAGCTTTCTCTAGAGTCTCCTTGTCCCTTTATCTGTTTAAAATTTTCATTTAGAGGCTCATTGTTTCTTTTCTGCTGTGATAGACATTTCTGCAGTTTTTTTCTACCTAAGTAGTGTGGGTATTTGTAGCATTGTCCATATTCAGGTTTGTGTTTTGGGCCTAGTTTTTGTGGAAGCTGTGTGTCTGAGCACATGTTCAAGGCCATCTTAGTTTAGCCAAAGCCATACTGCATTTCACTGAGAGGGGATTGTTTATGGTCATTGGCTGATTGGGGTTACCTGGACTGCAGCTTGGAGTAAGCACCTCATTGGTTCCTTCGAGCTTTTTTAAAGTTGTTTCAGGTTTCAACTTTCTGTTACCTAAGAAGTTAACTTGTGAGTATTTCTGCCATTTCACACTGAGCTAATCGATGGAAGGGCACTGAGAAAACTCGGATCTGTAATATATAACATTAAGTATCCTGTTTTTTGCTTATTTTTACGAGTTATTTATAGCACTTTTATTGTCTGCTGCATACGTTTCTAGCTAATTTCACTGTGTGTGAGGTATTAACTGGATATTGTCTACATTTATTGAGCATCTGTTTGGGTTTTCTGTTCTCATTTCCTGCCAAGGAGTGTATCATATTACAGTTGCCCGCACCTACTGTAAATTTGATCTGGGACACTCCTCCCAGTCTAATGTCATTACCTCATTCTACCTAATCCAGGGAGAACATTTGAGAAGCCAACCCACTTATTTTCTGCTCCTCCTTTCCCCTTTCCACTTTACAAAAAAAAAAAAAAAAATCTAAGCTTGTTTCCTGCAAGTCATCTAGTCCAGATACAGATTTGCTGTAGCCAGGACTGTTTGTAAGCCTCTGAGCCCCCAAGCCTTTCTGTGTTGGAGGGAAGCCTTCTAGCTTAATTTATTTCTTAGAACTAGCCATTTTTTTAGATTCAGCACTCAAATTTGTTTCTTTGATCTCAGCACTTGTTCAGAATTCATTGTAAGCACTAAATAAGCTATAAATTACTACAGCACTCAACTTTCCTCACTTGCCTAGAGGAAAACAGTTTTTAGTACTTAATAAATAAGCACCTATCCAGGCATGTCTAAGGGTCAGCTCCCATTGGTTTCTCCTGTCTACCTGATGAATCTGGGCATCTTGGGGCAATGCATCAATTGCCTCAAGTACACAGACAATCCTCTCCTCCTACCACTCAACACTACAACTTGTGAGAGATGCACTTATATAGCCAAACTGGAAGCAAAGATCTCTTCACCCAAGACTGGACTAGACAGTCAAGAGGAGAAGGAAAACACTTGCACCACACCACACTCATCACATAGCCCCTCAAAACCTACACCACCACAACACACACATAGAAACACAAAACACACACCTACATTCACTGAGTCTCTCAATAAAAATCTACCCAAGCAACGGGGACCTCCAAAGCAGAAACGCAAGCAACCTCCACCCCCCCAACACAACCCAAATGACACATAGCCCACAAACTCAGTGTGCCACTCAACCACAGCCCATAAGGCATAACAACTTACCCAACACTCTAGTCATATGTGACTCTATAGTCAGGCACACTGATGTTCCACTTACCAGGCTAAACAAGGAGAAAGTTAATGTCAGCTGCCTGTCGGGTGCCAGGATCCACCACATAACACACGCATTCAGGTCACTCCACAACAAATACAAATAAGATTCTGTTATTGTCCATGTTGGTGTGAATGACCTGAGACATACCTCCCTGGACTACATGAAAAGAGACATGGAGGAGCTGTCCAATGTTGTAGCCCAGGCAGGTATGACCCTATCCCTGAATAACATCCTGCCATCACCCAGAATGATATCACAGTACAAAGACAAAATGATTGAATTCAACAATTGGCTAAGCTTCTGGTGTCATACTAAGGGGATCCAGTATCTGTCTGCCTGGGATGACATGATCGACAAACCATGATGCTTTACCAGAGATGGCCTACACCTGTCACCCTTGGGATTCCAGATACTGGCTAAGGCTCTTGCCACCCCTTTAGTGCCTTTTTAGGCAAGGTTCAAATGACAAATTCACCACTGTAACATGTACAAGCAAGCAAAATCTGAGGGTAATGCTACTCAATGCTAGAAGTCTAAACCTCAAAATGCACTCACTCGAGGCACTCCTTAAAATGGAGAACATCGGCATCTGTGGTGACAGAGACCTGGTTCAAGGCTCCAGAGAGCACCCCTGCATTACCAGGCTATAATTCATGCCACACATTTTGGACACCTAACCTGGACTGAAACACTAAAGGCGTGTCCATATTCATTAAGGATATACACACCTCCAGGCTAGTTGCTTAGCATAATGCATCCGAGATTATCCAAGTGCAACTAACTCTGGGCAAGACCACAATCCAAATTGTAGCTTGCTACAGATCCCCCACCATGCCCTAGGATTCCCACTCCTCATTTCTTGATACACTGGAAAATATTAGGGTACAACCTAATACCCTAATAATGGGTGATTTCGACTACCCCACCATTAACTGGGAAAACTACTCATGTACCAACTCTTGTGCTCAACTTTTTCTGGAATTCATAAATTCCGATACCTTGGATCAACTTACCCACACCCCCCACCAGGGGCAACAATAGCCTAGACTTGGTCATTACCAACATGGGCAACCGGTGTTCCCCACCAGAGGTCAATTCTTTGTTGGTCAGATCTGACCACAAGCTAATCACCCTAGACATCCACATCCCACCCCCATTTAGGGAAACCACCGTAAAAAATTTCTCCAAAGCCAACTTCACACTTCTTAAGACAGAAATGGCAAACTTCAAGACACCGATGCTGACTGACAATAGAGGTATGACTACTGAGTCCTACACAAATGCACTTTTTAAGCACTTACACGAGTGCATGGATCGTGCAATCCCTAACAGAACCAAGATGCTATCCTCCAAAAAAAGAAGCCAATCTGGTGGTCCCCTGCCATAAACAAACTCTACAACAGAAGAAAGAAACTGTTGCAAAAAAGAGTAAAATCCCATGATTGGAGGAACTCCCTGGTCCGCCTCAGTAAGAAGCTGAGATCCCTCATAAAATCCTCCAAAGCTAGTTACGAAAACAAAATCGCCACTGATTCTAAAGACAACCACAAAGCATTCTATAGGTATGTCAAGAATCTCAATGGCAACACTCAGATTTGCTCTGAGTTACAGCACAATGGCACTAAATATACAGAACCAACTGATATTGCCAACATCCTGGCAGATAGGTTCAGTGCTGAATTTACCCCCCTCTCATCCCCTAAAGAGGCCATCTCTATACTGGAAGAATGCAAAGTTCCTGTAATCATGGCTGCACAAGTAAAAAACAGAGTCTCCAAAGCCAAGAACACAGCATCTATGGGACCTGACAACATCCCAGGCTGCATTCTACATGAACTACAGAACAAAATGGCACCCCACCTAAGTATCATGTTCAATCATAGCCTCACCTCAGGCTTTGTGCCCACTGAAAGGTGCACAGCAATGGTTTTTCCAGCTCCACAAAGGGGGAGCTACCACGGACCCCGGGAACTACCGCCACATTAGCCTGATGAGTCTGGTCTGCAAGACTATGGAATGTATCATCATGGAACTTATAAACAATGACATTGGTAATCTCCAAACTATGGACTCTACCCAGTTCAGGTTTGTAAACGGCAGATCACATCCCCTAAACATGATAGACTTCTTTGAAGCAGTCACCAAAGCAGTAGATGAGGGTAAGGTGGTTCACACAGCCTATCTAGATCTCGCCAAGGCTTTCGACACCATCACCCACTCTGGAATTATAGATAAATGCACCAAACTAGGTATAAATCCCTGTGTCACAAGATGGGTTGCCAACTGGCTCACTGACAGAACCATACTGTGAAAGTAGCAGACCCCAAATCCAACTTCAGACCAATGACAAGTGGAGTACCACAGGGTTCAGTCCTGGGTCTTCTCCTGTTTGGAATCTACTTCTCTGACATACAGGCTTACACAGAAGTTCTTTGGCTAGTACAGTTCGCAGATGATTGCAAACTAGGAGCCATAATCAAAACTCCTAACAATGTGGACATCCTACAAAAGGGCCTCATTGAGACAGATGCCTGGTTTCAAAGCTATGGCCTCAAGCTCAATGCCTAAAAGTTCATTGTCATCCCTTTTGATAAAAACTCTGTACCCATGAACTACCACATAGGCAGTAGTCTGCTTAACACCGAAAGTGTGATAAGAGACCTTGGGACACAGGTGGACAGTAGTCTCTCCTTTGATAATCACATCTTCACAGTAGTCAGGAAATCCTTCTATGAGATACACCTCATCACAAAAGGTTTCTCATCCAGGAAAAAAGAGGTCATTATTCCTCTCTACTCGTCACTCATTAGGCCCATTATAGAGTACAATGCACCTTTTGGTATGTACCTCACAAGACATCTACAACAACTGGAAAGGCCACAAAAATACCTCACAAAGAGGATTACCGGACTCAAACAGATGCCCTATGCATACCGTCTCAAAAAACTCCAGCTTTACTCCATTGCATATTGCCTACTCAGAGGCAATCTCTGCCTAACATATAAAGCTATGTCAAACCCAGAGCTGTTGGACATGCTCCACTTAAAGAAATCCCAATCCCTTCAAGCTACAAGCTCTAGGGACCTAAAGCTTGTCACTGCAATAAACAGAACATGCTGGAGTGATAGATTCCTGTCCCAGAGACTTCCCATACTCTGGAACAAACTACTTATCTATATCAAACAAAGCTCCTCATTAGCACTCTTCAAGAAAAATCTCGATGCTTGGATGGGAGATAGGAAATTCACCCCGGGATCACTTCTGTGGCTCTGCTCGAAAGGGGCACAGGAAAATAATTTTCTTGGGTGGCGAAAGCCATAGTACCATTTGGCTAGGCTTATATAGGCCCTAGGGCCAATAACCTAGTACCTACCTATGAAGCTATGAACCTATGAATAAAGGCACAAAATCAGTAACACCTTTTAAATATTATGTTAACTCACTTAAAAAGTAAACAGAATAACACATTTTGCATCAACATGCATTTTATTTTCAACAAAAAGTACGAAATTCTGATCTCTGGATTAATTGACTCTCTGTTACCTTGAATGGTTTACCAGAAAATCAAACTTTTTAAAAGGGACAGAACAAAATTTTGATCCAAAATAAGGGATAGTCTGTGAAATAAGGGACAGTGACAGGTGTGCATTACTCCTTAATGACGTAAGTAAAAGTGACTTACTCCTGCTGCTGTCTGATGGCAGGTAAACAACAGTCAAATAACTAGTGAACAGTACCAGTGTTGCACAATGTATTGCTATTTGCTGAAATAATTGCAAAACTAGTATTGCAATGGCTTATGTTTGTTTGTGTGTGTAAAATTCACTGATTTTTATCTGTGCACACACCCAATAATGCCAGGACACATACATTACTCTTCTGGATATCAGTAAAAATGCAGTTAAATGCATTCAAATAAAATGCAGTTAACAAGTTCATAGGTTTATAGATTTATAGGTGTTTACTAGGCTAATGACCACAAGGGCCTTTCAATCCTAACCATGTATCCCAAATCTCTGACAAGTTCTAGTATTCTTGATAAGTGTAAGCAGGGGCCTGGGAGATGAAACATTTACAGGTTGCCTGTGTCCATTAGGGACATAGCTGCCAAGCCAGGGATGAAGTTCCTGCTCCCCATCCAATTGTCCAAGTTACTCTCGAATTGGGTTAAGGAGGAATCCTGCTTCACACAGATGGGAGCCTGTTCCAGAGATAGGGTAGTCTCTGGTATGCATACCTGGTCACTCCAGCAGATTGTATTTATAACACAGACAAGGTTTAAGTCTTTAAAACTGGTAATTCTGCTGCTGACTGTTTTGTGGATATGCAGGAGGTCCATCAGAGTGGGGTCAGACAATGCCCTCTATGCCAGGCATAGATCTCCCCTCAAAAGCCTGTAGGAGACAGAATACAGAGTTAGGGCCTTGAAGTGGTCTGATAAGACATTTTATTTATGCCCTGTATTCTTTTAGTTAGGAACCTCTGTAGATGTTCCAATTATTGGACATGCTTCATTAGGTAGATACGAAATGGGCATTGTACTCAGTGACAGGTCTGATGAATGCTGAATACAGTGGAACAATGACTTCCTTGGACCTGCATGACATACCTTTGTTTATAAGTTGCTCAACATAAAATTATTTCTTCACTACTGTAGATATGTGATGGTCAAAGGCTAGATACCTGTCAATGCATGTTCCTAAGTCCCTGACTACTGGATCAACTCTAAGGGGTGTGTTGTCAATATGATAGTTACCAGGAGTGGATGACTTCCCGAAGGATACTGGTATGCATTTCTTTGCATTTAGTGCTAGTTCATGGCTCTGACACCAGTTTTCTGCCTGTGTCAGCAATTCCTGGAGTACATTTGTGTTGGTGTGGGATTTAATGACAGCTCCTAATTTTCAATCATCTGCAAATTTAGTTAGCCAGAGACCATTGACATTGGCCTTGACTTCAGAGTAGTAAATGCCAAAAAGGAGTGGTCCAAGAACCGATTCCTGAGGGACTCCACTTGTGGCTGGCCTCTTTGTAGAGGTAGATTCACAAATTCTAACTTCCTGTGTCCTATCTGTGAGCCAGTTAGCTATCCACAGGGTGACATACATGTTTGTACCTAACCAACTGTGTTTGCAATAATGCCCGAATGAGGTATTGTGCCAAATGCCTTGGCCAGGTCAAAGTAGGTGGTGTAAACTATTTTGCCCTCATCCATTGCTTTGGTGAACTTCTCAAAGAAGTCCAGCAGATTGAGTAGGCATGACCTGCCCTTGATCAAACCAAACTGGGTTGGGTCCAGTGTCTGGAAATTTACTATATCATTATTAATCATTTCCATGATCATTTTTCCATGGCTTTGCATATAAGACTAGTTAGACTTATGGGGATGTAGTTTCCAGGGTCTGTAGACAACCCACATTTGTGCAAAAAGATGACTGTTGCTGTTCTCCATTCATGAGGCATGAAGCCTGTTTGAAGGCTACAGTTAAATAGCATTTCCCAAGGGCCTGATAGATCAGGTGTCATCCTATTTAGAAAGTATCCTGGGATATTGTCTGGGCCCATTGATGCAGAGTTCTTAGCCTTAGAGAAAGCTTTAAGGTCCTTCCCTAGTGATAGCAAGGGGAGTTATATTTGATGGTATTTCCTGAAGGAAGGTTGAGGCAGAGAGATGAGTAAAGTTGGAGCTGAATGTGTTGGTCAGTAGGTTTGCTATATCTTCTGGCTCAATATAGGTGGCTTCATTTACAATGAGCTCTGTACACAATTGTGTATTGCCTTTGTGGTTGTGGACATAGCTAAAGAATGCCTTATGGCTGTCCTTCACCTGGGAGGTCAAATGTACCTCAAATGAGGCTTTGGTAGACTTTATTTGTCCTCCGAGTTGCTTGTGTAGTTTTATGAGAGTGCTTTTATCCTGCTGGGTACTGCACCTCCTAATTTTTACCATAATTTGCTTCCTTCTATTATACACCCTATTGATTTTGTGATTCCACCAGGGTGGCTTGTTTTTTCAGTTAGTTCTGTACTTCTTTCTACTGGGTACAGCTGCCTCTATATGCAGCTATTAATGTTTCTATAGGATTTCTGTGAACAGTTCTGCATAGGCAGCAGTGTTCTTAGGGTTTATGAGGGCTTGAAGTTTTGCCAGGCTATCACTTAATAGCAGGCAATTAGCCTTAGAGTAGTTCCTGAATATTCCAGTGTTAGCTGTGGGTCCAAGTTTTATTTTCACTTCAAAGGAGAGGAAAGACATTACACTAAGGGTGTGTGCAGCACTCCCCAATTTACTAGATCCAGTATGGTTCCACCCCTGGTTGGTGTATTTACATTCTGGTCTGGGGGGTTTGTGTTTACAAAATCCATGAATCTCTGTGTCTGTATATTTGGTGTTGTATAGGGTTCCCAGTTAATAGTGGGGTAATTACAATAACCCATGAATATGGCATTGTGTTGGATGGCAAGCATTTCCATAAGTTAAATACATGATATGGGTTTTCTGGATCACAGAGGGGGACCTATCGCTTGCAAGGAAGTGGTATTCAATTTTGCCTATGGGGATTTGAACATGAAATAGCTTGAATACATTGTCCTGTTTGACCAGCCTTGAGGTATATTTCTTCTAATGTAAATCAAGACACCTCCATCTTTAGTCCCTCTCTGTGTAGTAGCTGGTCTAAATGTGTGGATGGCACTATTACCTTGCACTGTCGGTGTGCTCTCTGCAGTTTTAAAATATCTCTTACTGAACACACAGACATCAGCATTCTCTAGGGTGAAGAGAGCTTCTAGGCAGTGGAGTTTTTTATTTAGACTCCTAACACTGAGCAGCAATACCTTTAGATTTTCTTGGTTTTGATTTGGTATGTCAGAAGTATTTTCAGTTTAGCATTGTGTAAAAAAGGAACTATAGGGGAAGACAATGTTTTAGCTAATATTCAAAAGCCTAGAGAGGTGAGGTGCAGACCATCCCTGGCAAAGCAGCATGGTCTGACCATCTTCTTCCATGCTGACAAATATTGCACTCCCTTAGTATGACACCAACAACTAAGCCCATTCTTAAAGTCACTCATCTTTTGTTCATATTGTGGCGTTATCCTTGGAAAAGATAAAATGCTGCTCAATGCTAGGCTCATACCAGCTCAGGATAAACATTCCTAGAGGTCCATGATGTCTCTCTTTATATAGTCTAGGAAGGTATGTCTCAGGTCAATTGCACCCACATGTACTATGACTGAGTCATACTAGTACTTGTGGTCCAGTGACTTGAGTATGTGTGTAATGCGGTAGATCCTAATCCCTGATAAGCAACTGGCAGTGACTTTCTCCTTACTCAGACTGATGAGAGGGACATCAGTGTGTATCATGATGGAGTTTCCAATGACCAGAATGTTGGATTGTGTGGTCCCTTATGGGCTTAGAAGTAAAGGCTCCATGAGATGTGGCTGTATGTGTTGATGTGGGTGTCATTTTGAAAGAGTGCATTCGGGGCTGCTGAGGGTATTTGTTGTGTGCACTTTGTCTAGAAGGTCTTTGGGGTTTAGGAAGGTTATATATAAGTACCTCAGCATATATGGGTATATATGTCTGCTTTGAATTGCTTGTGGTGGGTGTAGTGTGTGTACTACTGACAACCTTATTGACATTAGGAGTACTTTTATGTGAGAGGTTTGTCTCCAGTGACATTTTATAAATAGACCTCTCACATACCATATGATATTTTTTGAGAATTAACTGTCTGTCAGTAAAAATGAGGCAATTTCTACATTACCTGAAGATGCCCATATCCACCAAGCTGGTAAGGGAGATAGTGAGAAAGTTCATATCCATTTCAACAGATCCTTTTTTATTGATTAGACAGTTGCAGATAGAATATAAAGCAATGTTAGGAGTAGCCAGTTTCATCTCTGGGGACAGTGCTTATCAGTGTAAACTAGATGGCTTGTGTGCAACTAGGTATTGGCAAAATTTCAATAGTGCTTTTAAAGAAAAAATGTGACTCAAGGCATCTGTGTATATACAGGGCACTGTCATACACCTTGAGGGGAAAGTAATGAGTAGACCTTGAAATTTAGGCAGATATGAAGTTGGAAATAAATTAAGCGGTACTTGCTGAAAACAAATAATTAGCTTGTCAAGAATGATGAAAAGAGGGGATTCACATGTATGGCTACTACTAGTGATGGTCTCACCACAGCTTCACTCTGCTGGGATACAATGCTTCTTTGCTTCTTCTCTCACCAGAAGCAAAACATTAGCACCGATCCCAAGTTAAGAAGCAGGCCACAGCCTGTTTGGTGATCCACAGTCTTGTCCCAGGTGATGAAGCAGTCTGTAGGCTTGTTGTAGCCTTTTCCGAGTAGATGCCTTGAATAGCAACCAGACCAATCAGGAGTGTCAAGCACAGACACTCACTGCCCAACCAGAAACAGTCAGAAATCAATGCACTCTGCTCTTTTTGTCATCAGGAGCAGAATATAAGCACAAATTCCAAGTTGTCACCCATGAAGCAGTTATTAGGCTTTCTGATGATCAGCAGTCTCCAAGAAATAAAGTGCCTGTGCTCCTTCTCTCATCAGGAGAAAACAGAAGCACTAATCCCAAGATGACCATTGAGAGGCAGAATGTGGGCTCTCCAATAATTGTTGGTCTTGTAATAGATGTTGCAGATTTTAAAGGTAAGACGGAACAATGACAATGGGTTATATCTTCAGCACTGTAGTGTTCACTAAGCTGTTAGATATGAAAGAGGATTTTTATATATATATATATATATATATATATATATATATATATATATATATATATATATATATATATATATATATATATATATATATATATATATATATATATATATATATATATATATATATATATATATATATATATATATGGGTCTACCTGAATTAACCGAAACTGCAAAAGACCGAAGACAACATACCCGATACCAAATGAAAGAAAATGAAAAAAAAAACGAATATTAAAATAACCAACCTAGCACAATCCCAACCATGGAATACAAAGCCCCGCAACTGCCTAAATGATTAGGACTGAAAGTAGCACCACAACAGTATGAGTAGATCACAACAAATAACAGCAGAACAGGTGTAAATGGGTACTTAAACAAACCACCAGTAGTAACACATCAGATTGCTAATAAGGACTCCCCACGCTTGCATTACCGTGCTATGCATCAAAGACAATATGGCTAATGAGGAAACTATAGGAGAGCTAGGACAGTTATACAAAACAGTAAAATCTCAAAAGGGAAATGACATGTTGGTGAGAGATTCATACCTCTACCACCTTGAAAGAAAATGCCACAACAAAAGATACTGGGCATGCAAGTATAAAACACCTGACGTTTGTAGAGGCAGGGCTGTTACCACAATGTCTCCAAATGGTGAAATACTTGTAAAGTCTCTAGCGCACAACCATGCTGCAGATCCTGGTGAGCTGCAGAGATACGTGGTGGGTAGCGATCTAAAGAGTAGAGCCTACTTAAGCAGGGACACACCATGTTTAATAGTGGAGGATGCACTGGCTTCAACATCCCTTGGTACAATTCACTCTGTTCCCCATAGACATGCCTTATTACAGCAAGTGAATTGTATCAGACGACTCAAATGTGGTTTACAAAGTAAAGATGACTTGAACCTGACAACGATAGACTTTACAGCGTTTCACTTAAAGTCAGGTACGTTTATTCATAAAACAATGTCAGATCCTGCTACTGACACCCTGTTGTGGTGTTTACTACAGTAGATAACTTGCATGATTTGAGCCAAGCTATGATTTGGCTAATGGATGGTACATTCTTTGCAAAGAGTGTAACCATCCGACAATTATACAGTATCTATGCATTAATAAAAACAAGTACACATAGCAAGGCTGTACCACTAATATATGCCCTCATGTCAAAGAAATCATTGAAAGCGTACAACTACTTGTGGCACAATTTACTATATCTCTTTTCAGTTAAAGAATTGTCTGTGCAAGTGAAGTATGTTCTGTGTGACTTTGAAGTAGCGGCAATAAAGGGTATCAGATTGAATATCCCTAATGCCCGTTCCAAGGGCTGCTTGTTCCACTTTAGCCAGGACGTCTGGCGAAAGGTGCAAGCATTAGGGCTAGCATCATTCTATAATAATTCACAGGACTTCCAACTAGCTGTTAAATCGCTAATCGCTCTGGCATTTCTAAAAGAAGATGAAGTGCAGGTGACCTTTGATACATTGCGGGCTTCTTTTCCCACAGAGGGTAAGGACTTGATAAAATACTTTTCTGAGTGGTATATTAATGGCAGGAGGAGACAATTTCAAACCAGGACATCTACCACTATGAGATTCCCGCCACTGTTTTCCATTACTATGTGGAATGTAAGTGAACTGAACAAAATGAATCTGCCGCGGACACAAAATACAGTGGAGGCATGGCATAGGTGACTTAAGTGTCTCCTAGGAGACAGAGGGACAAACCTGCGGTTTTTGCTACTATCTTTAGTGAGACAGCAAGACCGGGTAGACAAACTTAGGATTCGTACGTCCACAGGCTATGTGCAGTCTCCAAAGAAGAGGAAACTAATTACCAGACATGTGCAGTTTAAGAATGTATTAGAAGGCAGAGAACAGTACACAGCTGTGGAGTTCATGACAGTCATTGCGAGGCTTTTAAAACTATGAACCATTTTGTGTGTAGAACGTATGACTTTCAGCTAGTTTTGCTGAGTTTCATTTGATTCTGTGTGTGATTACACTAATATAACGTAACAGGAGTGTTACTATCATTCATTTGAGTTTGTGTTTAATTAGACTAATGTAACATAACAGGAGTGTTACTATCACTGGTGTGTACAGTGGAATCTATGGGGATGTGTCGATCATTACATTGTCGGTGATTTCAGTGTCGGCATTCTCACTTTTCATTGTTATGGTTTGTCGGTGTTTTCGTGTCGGGTATGTCGGTGTCAGTCTTTTGTGCTGTCGGTTAATTCAGGTAGACCCATATATATATATATATATATATATATATATATATATATATATATATATATATATATATATATATGGGTCTACTTTCTTTCACCAGAAGTAACCCTACCGAATCTAAAAATGTCAACTCCTTTGAAGAGAAAGTACTGTTTAATGAAATCACACTTTCACGAACTAGACATCACCGAAGAATAGTTGGCAGTTCTGAGATTGTGTAGACCAGCAGGTGTGGTGTTTCTCAGTTGTGCTTTTGATGAAGGGAAGTAGACCTATATATATATATATATATATATATATATATATATATAGATATATATAGATATATATATATATATATATATATATATATATACATACATATATATATATATATATATACATATATATATATATATATATATATATATATATATATATATATATATATATATATATATATATATATACATATATATATGTATATATATATATATATATATATATATATATATATATATATATATATATATATATATATATATATATATATATATATATATATATATATATATATATATATATATATATGGATCTGGTTCATTTCACCAAAAGCACATTTCAGAAAAGTATTTTACTAAGACCAAACAGCCGTAAGCACAAATTGCCCAAAACTCATTTTGCCGAATTTCATTTCACCGAAGATAGTACTGGCAGTGTATATGCCCTATTCCCCACTGTAGTGCAATCCTGGAGTTACAATATATAGTTGGGGGGGGTGTGGGGGGCATAGCTTGTTTTATACTATGCAGTTTCTGTAAAGAGGGTAAGTAAGTACTTTTTAATCAAACAAATGAGTTTTCGGCCATTTGTGCTTTTGGCGATTTAGTCTTGCTGAAATAAAATTTGGCGAAATGTGCTTTCGGCGAAATGAACCAGACCCATATATATATATATGTGTATGTATGTATGTATATAGACAGCTGTTTTATCCAGGATCGAAAAACCCTTTCCATAACACTACCACTATTTAGACAAATTGCGTGAGATGTTAGTGATAGGGTTTTGTTTAACCAGTCGCAAAATTACTTGTTTTTATTTTGTATATAGTTGTTCCTTTGATATGTTGGGTTTTGGTTAGTGTTCCTTTGCTTTTACATTTCAATACTAAAACATATACTCCTCCCGTGCCACTGGAGAACATGCAGTAAACAGTGATCAGCACTGTAAATTAACTACACCTGAAATCATTGCATCTATAGTTACTCAGGGTAATACAAAGTTGTAAACCAAAAGCAAAATACTTGCAATATTAAGGTGTCTCACTCTCTGTAACTACTAGAGATAATCTTGGTCACTACTCCAGAGGTCACTGTATCTGTTCCTGTGCTGCATGCCACAGAGTGCGATATCAGTGATATCACTCAACAAGCAAGTTGTTGTGTCAATCGCTAGCAAGTTGGAACAACTCACCAATGTATAAAGAGGGCTTCCATACCTCCCCAGCATGTATTCGCTGTGGACCTTGTGCAGCATGTGAAGGAAGATTTTTCATTTTCTGCTACACCATGTGGGAACCCTACTAATCACAGTGCCCAAAAATGCCAAGTCCACTTTGCTGATCATAATCAGGAGAAAAATGGCAGCCTGAAGTTCAAGGCCTCATGTATAGCAGTCCATGAGATGCACACTGACAGGTGGCATGGCAGCTCGGTACATACTAACAGTAGTGTCATGCAAACTGACAGTAGTATGGCCAGGCTATGCAGTGTCCATGCATGCACACACACTATATATGGCCTCTCAGCCTAAGAATGGGCAGACACAAGCATCAAAGTGTACTCTATGGCTGATAATGTATTGCATTCTATCCAAGATTCAAAGATGACTACACTGTCACCTTATTGGCATAACTAGTAAACTACAAGACAAATTTTAGTGTGACAAAAGCTACAGGTTCTGTATTTCAGGAGATTATTTATGGCAAGCATCTTAAAGAAGCAGAATATAGTGGATATCAGAGACTACTGCAAACTGTCTGCAAACCGGACTGCTTTTAATAGATTTCAGGATATCAATGAGCATACATACAAGTAAAGCAGTAAGTGAGCAGAGGAGTGTGTATGGTAACACTGCACAGGACACGACAGCAAACTGACATACTGGGGCGGTGCAACCTCATAGGACAGAGAAGACAGCGCACGACAGGTTGCAGTCTTGATGGTGAGATGACCAAACTAACTAGGTGCAGGAGACATGGAAGGACAGAGCAGGTTGCAGTCAAGCAGGGGGTGATCAACCAAACAAGGCACAAGTAAAAGGCAGAAAAAGTTGTTGTCTTGCTTAGGTAGGTTCATTCTGACAAAGCACAGGGAAGACAGTCATACTCAGTCACTGTTCATCTATGTGGGGTTTGCAAGAAAATAACATACTCAGGCAGACTGCATGATATGCTACAGGAGATTTGAGGCCTCAGGTAAGCCAGACACAGACAGTGCTATCAGTAGATGTTAGCAAGGTAGCAAGAATATCTAACATGGTTACTGGTGGCACATTATGACACAGTGTCATAATGGTTACACCATAGAAACACAAAGCACTGTGGCAACCAAAATGAGTCTGGGAACTGTAATGAGTCAACTGTCAGCTCGCATGGACAGTCATGCAGACACACATTGATCTGCAGGTATGAATGACTTGTCATATAACCGAACAAACACAGTAGCAAGAAAAGTTCACCACATAGTAAAATGAGGTGCAAGTATATGGCTTACAGACACATGGCCTGTGCATCCTTGAGAAGGGCAAAGTAAACATGGCCTTAAAGAAGTGGCAAGGACTGCTGCAGGATATCAGTTCAGAGAAATGCAATAGTAGCACAGTAGTACAGGTATATCATAGGATCATTGATATGTAACTGCATTTCAGGACCAAGGTACAGGTAACTAGCAGAGACAGGTTGACCAGAGTGGGGAAAACCACTAACTCAGAAGCATCTCATAAAGGTGGAAGAATTCCATTTATCTCTCACCAGGGAAGATGAGAGAGGTTTCATACCTGGAAATGAGATGGATATGGCATCTGGTCTGGAGACAACTACCTGAGTGTTTGTAGAGGATGCATCAGATTAGTAGTGGCATGTGCCTTTCCTACCGGAGAATGACTTGCAAATATGAATGGCTTACTTAGAAAAGCACATAGACATAGGCATATCCATCTGAAACATAAGGAATGGAACAGTAACAATCTGAACCACAGCATATGCATGTACTCATAAGCTATGTATTTATTGTAGCACTCTGTGTGCCATATGGTGTAAGAGTCACAAGTGTGATCCAGCATTGCCACAGTTATCTTATCTGTATGTATTCACATATTCTACTGATATCAGACCATGGCTGATTTTAGTGGGTCACTAAGGGCTGGTGATGAAGACACCATGCATAGGCACAGTCTGACTATGGAGTGGCACTGTCAACAATGCTAACACTTGAAGAGAATGCACATCACCCACAGTTGAGATGAAGATGAAAGGGCAATATGAACAACCAGAATCCTCCATGTTCAGTGAAGTATGTCCCATTCATGTCAGTCCTACTCCAGCTATACAGGTGCCACCACTATAGACAACATTAGAGGGTTATAGTACCTCTGAGTTGAGTTCATACAGCTCAAAGGAGGTAAAAGTAGGTGAACATCACTATTATGAATACAGGACATTTCGAGATCTGACAATCACACTTATCATAATCAGCAGATGTGCATGTTAGTGATCCAGAACAACATAAGCACAACTCACACCAGTTCAGAGATGCCAGGAATTATGAACTATGACTTCTTCAGAGAATGGGAGGTGAACATTTTGCAACTGATACCGAGTTGCATGATATATAGAGACCAGGAACAGTCATGCATGTTGAGGGCACTGGTGGTCCAGATGGCAGACAATGGTGTAGCCATAAAGATGCAGATATCTGGTCATCATGGCTATGCCAGCAGATGAATGTGCATTGTAGATTCACATACCAGACATATGTTGATGAAGCACACTGTTGTGGAGAAGCATCACTGTTTATACTGTCTAAGGCTTCCTGTCTCACTAGGTGTGCACGGTCTCACAGTCATAGCTGATGCACTTCTGGTTTCACTGTGGACACACCTTTTCAGTAAGTTATGCAGGGTCCTGTAGTCAATACCATAACACTTGACTGATGCTGTATCATGACCAGCATGTATTTATGCCCATTCACAGGGTTGTAGATGTCAATAATCTCCTGAAGCACAACATTTTGAGAATAGTATGCTTCCATGCATGCTTGTGGTGTGCTCTTCTCTTGGACAAGATGACTCCAGCCTTGACACAGCAGGGCTATGTTATACATCCAGCCAGCATTCCAGCCCTGAAAACTCCTCCTCATTCTTGGTGTTATTGATCCCTGACTTTGCCCAACCTCCTAGCCATATGTGTGTGTAGCTTCTACATCCAACATCTATGACCCTTTTACCTGTGTTAATGTTGCTTACCCTTCTCACTCAGTTCCACATCAGCTGCACATATGATGATAACTCTGTCCTATCCTCTCTCAGGCCTGCATAGATATAGTAATTTTGATGGGCAGCATGGACAATCAGTGTCCTGTAATGCATAGCCCTGGTTGTGTTATTGTGAGCATCATCTTTATTTGGTGCTTATTTTGTCATATCCCATAGTTGTGGAGCAGGCACTGCCTCTTTGTCAGTACAATAATGCATTTTGCCAACCTCTGCCTCACCTGGCCTACAACTACAGCTGGTTCATCCAGTTACTTATAATCGGGCTCCTTTATCACTGTTGGCTCAGGTATTCCATGCAGTGCCATGGTATTCCTACACTGTGACCACTAGCACCATATTATATTCTGACGCAGATATCTGAAGCTACATACAACCAGATATATTCACCAGCAGAAGTCAGCCTTCAGAACTCCAAACCCTTATTCAATGATGCTATGTGTCTCTGATAGTGTGGTGCTCTGCACCATGTCCATAGTGGTCTAGGGTTCCTGGATGATAAACCTAAGCTATGATTCCAAAGCATATCTAAAATCACTTATAACACATAACACTGGACACCATTATTAGTAAACTGCTACTTATGTTCTTGGAACTAGAATATCTGGGACTCTATGGGTGACACTTTCTGTACCTACTGGCTAGACATCCCTGTGGAAAGTCTCCCTGGTTGAAACACTGGTATAATTTACACATGTGCCTGATGTGGGAATCATGAAACTTGCCTGGATGGCATGCAGACATATTTTATTTAATACTCTCTGTACTGCACACCACCTAGTAATTGATGAAGTGGAAGTCCTCCAGGTTAGTATAGTGGAGGAAAAGGTAGACCAGGTGGAGACTTGAAAGCAATCAGGGAAATTTACATGGCCACCAGGATCCCAATGGAAATGGGCTATGTTATAGAATGTCTCTATAGTGGTGATTTCCTCCTCTCCTGTCTGTGGATGCCAAATATGCTTCTCTACATCATGTGGCATCATGTCAAAAAACTGATGTAGAATTCAAGAAGCCAACGCCACAAAATTCCCATTCTGGGATACTGTAAGAACCCAGTAAAAAGGATGGTTAATGCTGTATAAATATACCTGCCTTCTGGGAGAGAAATTACATACATCATCTTTGCTTCCATGTGAGGATGGCACACGTCTACTTACTTTTGCTGTCCTGTCCATGTAGTAGAGGTTGACTATGCCTTAGACATGGAGAAGATGACATGTCAGTCATTGGTGGACCCTTCTGTGATATTGAGGACAGTGATGTACAATATCATGGACAATGGCTCTGATGGTAGCTACTAACACATGCTGCCCAGCTGCTGCAGATGCTAACATCTTAGCAAAAGTGATATTTCTGTACAACTTCAAATCCTTGTGCTCAGAATAGCTGATCACCCCAACTTATCACACTAATTTTCTATGTTTCTGAATCATGCAGCCATGTTTGGTTTCATAATTTGAATACATGAGGGATCTCATTTGTAGGTTGACAGTAGCTTGTGTATCACTGCAATTTTTATGCAGAGGTATGCATGAATGTGCTTGTGTGTTGTGTGTGTGTGTATGTGTGTGTTTGTGCGTGTGCATGTGCATGCGTGAGTGCATGCGTGTGCGTGTGTGTGTGTGTGTGTGTGTGTGTGCGTGTGTCGTGTGTGCGTGTGTGCGTGTGTGTGTGTGTGTGTGTGTGTGTGTGTGTGTGTGTGTGTGTGTGTGTGTGTGTGTGTCCCAGCCAATATAACACAGAGTTAAGAAACAAATAGTAAGAATCTTGAGACAAATAGATGAGACAGAAAGATTAGCTAGTGGAATGATATATAAATGAAGTAAACTATAAGATGCCAGTTTTTATATTTAGTCTGTTTCTTCACTCCTTAAACACCAATTTAGCAGTGTTAATAAGGGATGACAAAATAAAAAAAAAAAGTTTGATTCATAAATTTTCAGTCTTGAACGACAAATGACAGCTCATGAATGGTCATCAGCAACTCATTTTGTTAAACGCACCTGGCATTAGTATATAATTTGAAAATTAATTCATCTATTTTCTCAAACAGTTTTCCTGGTGGGGTTCAGGATAGCATTTCTTAATGTAATCTTTCATAGGATCATAGGAAGATACTAGGCTATTGGCCCTGAGGCCCTTATAAGCCTAGCCAAGAGTTTAGCCCATGCATACACAAATCAGCACCCGGTGCCCCTGTCCAGCAGGGACACAGATGGAATCCCAGGGATGTATTTTCTATTTCCCATCCAGTTATCCAGATTGCACTTAAAAAGGAGTAAAAAGGTACTCTGCTTGACATGGAGAGGGAGTCTATTCTATAGATAGGGGAGTCTCTGGGACACAAATCTGTCCTACCAGCAAGTCCTATTGATGTCACAGACCAGGTTGAGGCCATGTGTGCAGGTTACTCGAGTGGAGCTTGACTTGCGGATATGCAGCAGTGGATTTTGTTTCACTGAAGAAGGCTGGGTAGCTGAAACCAGTCTGAATAAAGGAATCTTTTAGTTTACTTTATCTACAAGTGTCTTATGTATTCTTTATGCTAGCCTTTGGTGTTTTGACTAGGATATGCAGCAGTCCCATCAAGGCAGGGTCCAAGATCGCCTTGAATGCCAGACAGAGGTCACCTCTGAGGAGTCTGTATGAAACAGAGTAGAGGGATAGAGCTTTTAGCCTATCTGCATATGGTAGATTTTTGAGGCCCTGGATTCTCCTGGTGAGGAACCTCTGTGGTCTCTCCAACTGCTGCATGTGCTTTGCAGGGTACATGCCAAATGGGGCATTGTACTCAATAATGGGCCTTATAAGGGAAGAATACAGGGATGTTATGACCTCCTTGTCCCTTTCTTATGAGTTGGGCCATGTAGAAAGTTTTCCATACAATGGAAGCAACATGGTAGTCAGAATCAGGCTGCTATCAATCTGGGTGCCCAAATCCCTCACTACTGACTGCGTGCTTATAACATTGTTATTAATGTGATAATTTGTGGGGACATCTCTCTCCCCAAAGGGAATGATGATGCATTTTTTTTATTCAGCTTGAGGCCATGTTTCTGGCACCAGTCATTTGTTTTGGTGAGACCCTCTTGGAGGATGTCCACATCACTAGGGGAATTGGTGACAGCTCCCAACTTGCAGCCATCTGCAAACTTGGTCAAGCATAGCCCACTGGTTTTGGCCTGTTCCTCACAAAAGTATATCCTAAATAACAGATGTCCCAAGACCGAACCCTGGGGTTTGCCACTCAATACGGGTCTACTGCTTGAGGTGGCTTCCCCTATTCTGAATAGGTGGGTTTTATCAGTGAGCCAGTTGGCTACCTATCTGGTAACATATGGCTTGATGCCTAGTTGAGAGAGTTTATCTATTATGACTGAGTGTGGAATAGTGTCAAGGCTTTGGCCAGGTAAAGGTAGGTGGTGTGCACTATCTTCCCCTCATCCATGGCTTTGATGAAGCCAAACTATGTGGGATCAAGTGTTTGGAGGTTGCCAATGTCCTTGTTAATGAGGTCCATGATAATCCATTCCATGGCCTTGCAGATCAGGCTAGTTAAGCTGATGAATCTATAATTTCCCGGATCAGTGGACGCTCAACCTTTGTGTAAAGGGATGATAGTGGCTGTCCTCCACTCAGCTGGGATAAAACCAGTACTCAGGATTTGGTTTAATAGGGTGCCTAATGCTGCTGGATGTTCCTGCCTGAGTTCATAAACGATGCAGCCTGGGATGTTATCAGGTCCCATGGAGGCTGTATATTTTGCCTTTGAGAGAGTAGTGATGACCTGATCCCTAGATACAAGGGGAAAGGGGGAGGTAATGGGAATGTCCTGATTTACTGATGGGGGGACAGAGGGGTGAATTTTTAACTCTATCTGTCAGCCAGCAAGTTTGCTACATCTACAGCATTTTTATATGTGGTATCCTTGACCACCAGTTCTGAACAGATCTGGGTATCACATTTGAGATTACGGACATATGTGAAGAAGGCCTTATGATTGTCTCTAGTAGATGTGGCCAATTTGGACTTAAAGTTTGCTTTGGAGGATTTCACTGGTGCTCTTATTTGCTTGTTTAGGCAATTCACATCCATAGGAAGGGAGAAGTAGATAGGGATGCTGTCCTGCAGACCAGGTGTTAGGGGGTTGCAAGAAGCAGAAGATTCAACATGTTCATATTTACTCTGTTTTTAACTTTCCTAACTCATTTAAGAAGTCATGAAGATGGAAATCTCTCTCTCTCTCTCTCTCTCTCTCTCTGTGTCATTTTAGCACAGAGTGAGAGTAGGAGTGGAAAGAGACAGACAGACAGACAAAGAAAGAGAAAAGAGTGAAGGAAACAGTTGTTACGTTTTGGGATGAGGGTGAGGATCTCCTTCCTGCTACTTCTCTGTTATTATTTCATCTGCAGTTTGGATCCCTCCGCCTCATCAAAATAGGGCCTTAACAGTGTACAACAGCACTATCTAGTTAACAATCCCTAGGATTCAGAAATAAATCTCACTGCTTGTTTAAATTGCCCACCATGGGTAGGTCAGTTTCCACGATGGTGAGAAAATGTTATTCAGAGACAGCTATGGCCACAATGAGAAAGATCTCATTATTGGTTCATTATCATATCTCTGAATCTGAATTGTTTTAAGTCTAGTACTGTCAAACCTATGATTGCAGTAATGTTTACCATGATGGCCCATGAATCATGTTAGCAGTGGCTCCTACTTACACTCACACATGTGCTCTTGTGCACACACACACACACACACACACACACACACACACACACACACACACACACACACACACACATACATATCACACACACACACACACACACACACACACACACACACACACACACACACACACACACACACTATCACACACACACACACACACACACACACACACACACACACACACACACACACACACACACACACACACACACACACACACACACACAGACACACACACACACACACACACACACACACACACACACACACACACACACACACACACACACACACACACACATATCCAGACCTACCTAACCCCCCTAGTATGACCTCTCAGGTTGATACACAGTCACATTTACATACTCACACACACAGTTTCATTCATGACCTTATTGATATGACCACAAATTTTCACATTTATGCAGAAATACTTACATGTACACTTCCTCACATATTCACAGACTTACAACCCCACAACCCCCACGTGTTTGCTGTACTTACCTGCATCATGACTGCTACTGTTAGACTAAATAGTAGGGTTGCCACAAAAAACAGAGTAAGGCCACACCCCTCACATCACATGCAACCCCACCCATTCAGCCCTCTCTCCCGCCCACATTCTTCCCATTGTATGGCATCACTATGACATCACTTGATGCAGAACGCTCTCTTTTTCTGTTCTTGATGCCTGCTTTTGACCGATTTGCTATGCTTTTCTGAAAAAAGTATAGTAAATCAGTTGATTTAATAAACTCTGATACTCTGTTTCCTTTTCTGAAACAGAATACGAGAGTTTGTGCAGTGTTTTCTGGACTACCTGAGAATCGATTTGATTTCTGGATAGTGTGGAAAAAAACTAAGGTGTGGCAATCCTAGTGAATAGGTAACATAAATCACTTGGCAGTGTAAGTTGAGATCCGCTGTCATTTCTGGTGGAGAACACCTGGCTAATTAGCATGAGCCGCTCCTCCAGATTACCTCATACCATGTGGCTCAGTCAAAGGGATTGCCCTCTGATCTAATTCTCTTCCTAGCGGGAGCCTCAAGTGGTAGGGCTTTCTATGAATCAGAAAGGGTTACAGTGAGGAGGAACTGTTCATGTTAAGGCTTCTTGCTCCCAGTAATCCTTTATGAATTACAACCTATATGTCATCTTTGTTATATTAAGCAGAAAAGTTAAATGCTGGTCTCAGCAGATTTTGCTTTTTGTCACAGCTTCCCTCTGAAGACCCTATTTTGCTAGCATTGTATGTTCATTTTTTGTAATAGTATACTCTACATTTCAGTTGTTATTCTAGATAGTGCAAAATGCCACATATCCCATTGGGACCTCATTCCTGATCTAGTATCTCAGAATAGGGCTTGTCCATGCACAACTCTGCTCTGTTGTTAGCAAAGTGTGCCTTTTTTGTTTGTACTTCACATGTACTTCACAAGTAGAGTGTAAAATATTGTTATCAGCATCTTGGTTTATAAAAATATTTAATTATTTGGTTATTTATTTATTTATTATTAAAAGTACAAATAACTTTATTGGTCAAACTGTATTGATTAAAACAGATCCACATTCAATACAATGCAAGTAACTTTTTAATAACAAGGTTAAGAAACTTGAAAGTTAACATGGAATGCTTTTAAGCATCCATGTACAATCTGAACAAAATCCCAACAAATCATCTTTAGCTGTAGTAAATGCTGACTGTTTTATTAAAATGATTTAGTTTCATGGACTCAAATGAGAATCAAATGAAATAATAGTGAACAAAGAATATAGATAAAGTTATTCTAGCCCAAATTTTACTTCGTCATCCCTTTACTGTTAGTAAGTATAACAAAATGCATCAGAAATCAGACCATAACTTTAATTGCAAATGTTTAATATTTCAGACCCAACATTTGTCACTTATAGACTGAAATCTTCAAACCTAGCCCTGTGGAATAGTCTTTTAAAACTGAATAATCAAGGCCAATAATGTAAAAACTACACACATAATCAAACATAACAGTGTTCCTGGAATAATACTATTAAATGGTGAAATGATTAGGAACCAAAGTTTAGGTTAGTCCTCTACTTGCAGATCATGAATGAGTACAGCAACAATGTGTCTTGACCAAATGAGGCTACTTTAGCTCATAACTGAACTATTTGAAAGTAGTCTGCCTCCTCCCCACTCACCTTCAGCAATTTCCCCACATTTTGGATGTGAGGGATTTGTGTGCAATTTGGGGGTCTTCTGACAGATATATACCAATTTAGCAAGGGTAAAACTGGCTAAAAAGGAGTCTTGCAAGCATTCCTTTCATTCTGGGACAATTCTACATATAGAAAAACTTCACATTTTTGTTTCAGCTGCAAGATAACCATCATAAGGTTGTCCAACTTCAAGCTATAAATAGATTTGAGTTTGACACTCTGGGATTTGGACAGGTATCCTTTGCAACCTTTATGCTGATTTATATTGCCCAAGTGTGGTGTGATAATATTGCATATCTGTAGGTACTGTCACCAACTAATTTTAGCACCTGGCAATTTTCTCTTAAGATCCACAAAGTATAACAACTGGTGCATATTTATTCCTCTAAGAAATATATATTCTATTTATTTATTTATTTGTTTATTTGTTGACCAGGTTAGTCCCACTAGGCTAGTAGCCTCTTTTCAGAGGAGACCCGGACTGGTATTTATACGATTAGAGAAAATATGGCGAGGGCATCAAGGAACTTCCTCTAGGTATACAAAACTTGCGGCTCATATGGCCAATGAGTGCAAGCATCCCTTCCATTCTTAACACAGTGGCAGATGGAACAATGGCATGCAAAACATTGCAATGAAGGACAATGGAGTAGAGGCAAACGCAGACTCCATAGAGTTATTTTTGAAGTAGAGGAGGAAAGAATGAATTTAGAGAAGTGAGAGGGAGATCAAATCAAGGATTCAGAGGATTTATTTCAAAGAGATTTATTTGAAGAATTGAAGTGTGAAGCACGATGGAAGGAACAAGTTATTATTGCAACCCTCCAATTTTAAGGTTGTTGGATGATATATAAGAAAAACTTTTAGAATAGACTGACCCAAAGACAAGGAAAAATATATTGTGGAGGGATATGATGGAAAGAATCAACATGGAAAAAGGACAGGAATTAAACTACAGGTCATCTGCAGAAGGATGGACATTTTAAGCAACTATGATAAAAATAGATGTTATTTGTGTTGGGAAATTACTCATGATACAAGAAAATTTGAAAATATATGTTATAAATGTAAACAAACAGAACATGTATGTATTGATTGTGAGAAGGAAAAAAGTTTAGAATATGATGCAGAAGGACATAATGGAGAAAATATACATAATAAGGTATAGTTGCAACAGGAAGAACAACAAAAAGATAAAAGTGAGAGTAGTGATACAAATCAAGAAGAAAATGTGGGTAATACACAAACAGAGGAAGGGGGAAATGGAATAGAAGGTAGGCATGGAGAAGATATACATTGGAAAATGGTTAAAAAGAAAATAAAAGTTTGATTGGAAAAAGGTTAAAGACAGAAAAATAAAATTTCAAGATTTAGTATTGAAAGCAAAAAAGAAATAAAATAAATAACGTTTTGCAAATTAAAGAGAAGAGAAGCAAATAATCTTAGAATTCTATCTGTTAATGTTAATAGTATAAAATGAGTAAGAATGATTGGAGTGATAGAATGGTATAATATGTATGAGTTAGATTTAATAGTATTGGAGAATATTAGGAGTTTGAATAAAGAAGAAGGATAACAGAAGAAGACACTGTGGTTAGGAGGTATAATATGTAATTTGGGTAAAGAAACATACTCAAGGATTGTTATATTATATAGGAAAGGAATAAAGATCTTGGATTATACTTTAGTTAAATTAGGAAGATATAAATGGACTTTAGGTGGGAAGGAAAAGTGTACAGGTTAATAGCAAAATACACCTATATGAATGTAAAGAAGGGAGAAATTATTTCAAGATATACTGGACTATGTTATATTAAATATGGATATAATAATATCTAATATTTTTAATTGCAATTTGAGACCTAAAAGCAAAGAAAAACAAAACTGATACAAAAATATTGGAAGAAATAATAAAATATAAGAATTTAGAGTTATAGAGTTTGAATAAAAGCATATATAAAAGAGGAAAATACAGATATATATTATTTATTAATATCTAAAACTATAAGAACAATGACAGAAAAACAATAGCAACATTTTTAGATCTTTGGCAATATGGATAGAAATAGATATAAATAAAGAATAGATAAAAATCAGTAAAGGACTTAAGTGAACTAATGAAATGGAGTGGAATGAGAAAGGTCAAGAAGTAATAATTTTATGGCCAGATCATCTGACTATGACAGATTTTTACAAAAAATGGTTAGAATGGTAGGTAATATTTAAAGAGAACTTTAAAATAATGTAACTAACTTGGGAAAATAAAAAAAGACAAAAAAGATAAAAAAGAATATAGAAAAGTACAAAAATCTGCTTTATATAGTCTTGATAGGCATGAAAGAGAATTTTTTATAAAATAAGAATATGTTTATCAAAAAAAATCAAGAAAAAATCAAAGATGTATAATCTAAACAAAATAATTTTACAAGGAAAAAGGAATAAGCATTACCATATTTGAATAAAAAGGTAAAGGAAGATAATGGCATAATGAGAGAAATGAAAATGAAAATGGAAAAATTAAAAGAGAACAAATATTATGAATACCATAGTTAAGCATGTGAAAGAGTTTGTAAAAAGAGATAAAAGAATAAAAAAACAGTGGAGGATAAAGCATGTTACAAAAGAAATGAACAAAGAATTAGAAAAACAAATCACAATTATATATTTAGAAAAAGTTTGTTTGTGTCTTTCGGCTTTTCCCCGGTTAGGGGTCGCCACAGCGGAACTCCGGTCCGCTAATGATTGGCAGTAGATTTTTACGTGCTGGCTTGCCGGGCCTAATAGAAAAAGTAATGAAGGAAATAAATATAAGTTCAGCAGCCTAGCCATATGGTATAGGATAGTTAATGCAGTATCAAAAAGAAATGTTGGTAAAGATATTCTATGAAAGGGTAAATGATGGTATTAGTTATATAGGCAGTTGAGGGATATTATGAGATCATGTGGAAAAAAGGGGAAAGAATGAAAGTAAAAACTGGAGGCCAGTAATGTTGAATAATAGTGATTATAAGATATTTATGAAGATAATACAAACAAATTAGAAAACAAATTGTATTATGCAATGTAAGTAGCTATTAATGGGGTCAAAGGAAAAGGAAGCCAAGAATTATTAATGATAATTAGGGAAATTATGTTTGATATTACAAAAGGACAAAAAGTGGCAACATTAACAGTGGTTGATTTAAATAAAGCATTTGGTTCAACAGATTGCAACATTTTATGTCAAATAATTGAAGAATGTAATTGTAGTATGCAAATAAAAAAAATGTATGTGAATCAGTATATGAAAATTCTAAGATTAGATCTTTAGTTAATCGTTGGTTAAGAAACTGAGATTAATAGTGGTTTAAAACAATGGTGTCCAGTCAGTAGTATTTTGTTTGTAATGATTATGAACTGCATAGTAAAAAGGATATATGAAGAAATGGGTGTTTCATATCTTATTATTATGTCTTATGCTGATGATAAACAGATGGAAGGAATATAGTTTTAAAAATATAGCAGTACCAAGAATTGATTTTGGAGAATATAATATATTGAATGAACAATGGGAGAAAATTCTGAGAGATTTAAAGGGACTCAGTGTTATGTGGAACAGGTATAGGTTGTCATTTAAGAAAAAATTGCATTTAATTAACAAAATAAGGATGGGAAAATTATCACATATAGTTAGTGTATATATGATACTGAGAGAACTGAGGAAACAGTTTCTTGAAATTATATTTAATTTTTTCTGGAGGTCCAGGTTAAATCCAGTTAAAAGAGGAGTATTTTATATGGATAAGGACAGGAGTTTAGGTTTATTGATAGTAAACTACTAAGATACTGATAGTATATGGAGCATTACTGAATCCATACAAGGTATAGGAATGGATAAATGGAAAGCAAAATAAGTTAATGACAGGAATATTTAAGAAGAATATGAAAGATAATGGAATTTAATAAAAAATAAAAGGGAGATAGAATGGAGAAATGAAGAAATAAGAATATGTCAAGAAAAAATAAAACTGTGGAAATTAAAGATAGGGGGAATAAAAGAAAATAGGAATATGTGGTATAAAGATATAAAGATGTGAAATTATTAGGTGAATGAATGGAAACATTTAACTAAAGAAAAAGTAAAAGCCATAAAGCAAAGAAATAAACGGTGCATGATGAATGTCGTATGTCAAAATTGTATGGAGGTTACAAATTAACAAGTTACCAGTAAAAGAAAATATGCATTATGAAAAAGAAAATGAAAGGATTTGCCACTTTTGTTGTGAATTAGAAACAACATAATAGCTTCATAACACGTAAAAGAGTTAAAAATGTATGGAAAAAATAGAAAATAAAATTATAAAATAATTGCAAGATTATAAACATATAAATATTGGGTAGTTACACCACACACCACACACCACAACAACAACCACAACACACACAAAACTAATTGACACCACGAAAACACACACCACACACAACGAAACCAACACATACGACACCACACACACCCGACAAACATACACTGCACCACACCAAACAAGACACACAAAAACACCCACCATCACACCACACACACACACAACACAACCACACAACCCACACCAAACACCACACAAATTACACACCTAACCCTAAACCCCCTCACCTCTCACTATCTACCTACCGGCTCCCCCTACCTAACCCACCTCACTCCCCGCCCCCCCCCTACCCTAACCTAACTCACCCCACCCCCTAGCCCCCCCTACTAACTCTGGTAACCCTCCCCCTATAAAACCCTCCCTTAACTACCCACCCACCCCCCCCTAATAACCCTAAACCCCTTAACCCACCCCCCCCCCCACAGACCCTCACACTTACCTGCCCCACACCTCCCGTCCGTCACGTCCTGTCCCACACGCACACACACAGCCTTTCCATCACGGCATCCTCGGTGTTGTGTTGTCATCCGTCGTGTCATCGTCGGTGTTCTGCATCTTCTGCCACCCTCGCTTGCGTCGGTCTTCTTCGATTTTCGATCTTCTGAGCTCAAGTTCCGATGTCGGGTCTTTTCAAGCTGTGTCGCCAAGTCAGGTAGAACCAAATATTGATATGACTGAATATGAATTTTATGGGAACTACTTTACAGAGTATGTTAGTAATTTGGATAAAATGTGTTGTATTATATGGACAATCTGGAATGAAAGACTGACGAAGATTATGTACAATCGAAAGGTGATATTACCAAACATAATATGGAAAATCAAATGGTGGTTATAGAAAAAGGACTGGGGGTCCACACAAATGAAAAGTTTTGTTAGTAATGAAGGAATGTAGAACTGATGTAAATTATTTGTAAATATGTAAATTGTATATATATATATATATATATATATATATATATATATATATATATATATATATATATTTATATTTGCATAATTAATAACCCCTGCTCTTTTTAAAAGGTGCCATGGAATATTTTACATCCTCCTGAGCTACTACCAGCTCAAGAAGGTGAGGTCTTGTTTTAACATCTCATGCAAAGGGTGACACACTCTGGAGTATAGTACCTGTATTATGCTGCATTGCAGTGTCAGCAATCCATCTACTTAGTATTATAATGAATACTTGCTTTAATCCCCTTAGGCCTACAACAGGTCTATTAAAAATTTTGATTAAACTATAATACTATAGACACAAATGATATGAGATGGTTCTAACCTTCTTTGGGCTGTGCTTCCTTTGGTAGATATCAGTCATTCATCCCTATGGGATCCCATATATTAAAAGCTAGATCTTTTGATTCTAGACCACAGGAAAAACACTGGTATTACAAAGAATGGTGGTGGCTCTTAAGCCATAAAAAATTACCCATATGCAAATAAATTAGGATATCCAAATTCCCCATCATGCTTACTCATGAAGAGCTTCTGCCAATTTATCTGAACTGTTTTACCATTAAAATGAAAAAATTACCTATCAGCTTTTAACACTTTGGTAGAATGTAACTTAAGGGCATGCTTCCAAAAGTAAATAAATAACCATTAATTAAATAATTGATTTTAAAGGTGAGAAACATCTTTATGACTTGCAATTTGTGCAGAAAAGGGAGTTGAGTCTCTGATTATACAGGTGAGTAATTTTACAAAGAATACTGGAGTGAATTCATGAACACCTACATGATGTACTTGTTGCCCAACGCCAGACACAAAATAGCATGCTATTTCATATACATTAAATAGCTCTAAGTTTAGTGTGGAGTATCAAAAGAATGTTAAATGGCAGAATATTCTAATGAAAGCACAGGTGAATTATATGCTAATTAAGCACTCTAACATGGCAAATCTATTCAGGAAGGTATAAAGTAATCATGTACTTTTAATGTAGCTTTTTGCCATGAAACCCAAAACGTCTTGGAATACAGCCACAATAAAGTTAGGAATTATTTGCTTCCATCATTAATCTGTATGTTTAACAGACTTTAATTCAAGGTGCTGCTGCTGCTACCAGACCTCGGCCAAGAAGAAGGGTGTTTAGACCCCTTTTGACATATCATGGACTGCATGACGCAGAAATTGTAGAGCAATACTGGCTGCATAGAGAAATACTAGAGAAAATATGCAACCTCTGCTTCCCTCACCTGAGGCCCCAGGGAAAATCGTGGAGAACCCATCCCAGTGAAAGCAAAGGTAAGTGCAGCATTATGTATATTAGCTACAGGTACTTTCCCAAGACCCACAAGGGATATATCAGAGATGTCAGAGGACTCTACTTCTAGAATATTACATCATTTCTTAAATGCAATGCTACAACAAGCAAGGGAATATACCTATTTCCCACCCATTTCAGAGGAGAGAGCAAGAAACATGCAGGAAGTTTCTGCAATAATTTATTTATTTATTTTATTTATTTTTCATTTGTTGACTGGGATAGTCCGACTGGATACATATCCATTTTCAGCGGAGTCCCGGGGAGAAAAAAGCTCAACAGAGGTTAAACAGGATATATTGTTACAAAAGACATAAACACTTCACTGACATTTTGGGGGCCATAGATTGCACAAACATAAAAATAATAGCCCCACCTGATGAACAGGGAATGAGGTACATTAATAGGAAAGGATACCACTCTATAAACTGTCAGGTTGTCTGTAATACCCAAGGGATCATTTAAAATGTCATTTTAGGTAACCCAGACAGTTTTCATAACTGATATGGCATGCCTGTGAGCTGTACACAAGATTTGCTAGGGGTGACTTTTCACAAGGGCATCAAGTGGGGAATACAAATTATGCAATGGAACCTTGGCTCAATGCACTCATAAGAGACCCACACAAACTAGTAAGCAAGGATACAATTATGCCTTTACTCAAACTAGGAATATCATATAATGTGTATTTGGCTTGCTCAAATCAAGGTTCTGGCATTTAGATACATCAGGAGGTACCCTACAGTACGATTCACCAACCTGTGCCCAAATACTCACAGTCTGTGCCATGTTGCACATTATAATTTTCAGGAAACAGTTTAAACAAGGGCACCAAGAGGAAGAAATACATTTCCTAGGACCACACATGGGACCAGCAATTCCAGCCGATACAGATAAAGAGTCTGAGGGGAAAATCACCAACCACAGATGGTGCCAGCAGATGTTGGCATGCACAATATGCCATGGGTCTGTCTAAAAGGCAAAGGATAGCATACACACCTGCTACCTAAGTGAAAACCTAAGATCCTAAGTACAAACAAATATTAAAACTGATGTCTACAAATGTCCACACATTTTACTTAACTTCATAAGCACCTACATTAAGTGCTTCAATCATGTACATGTTGCAGCATGAGAAACCCACCTATCATGGTTTTATGTTCTTTTAACATGAGACAGATACAACTCTCAAGGGCATATCTTGTAGCTGCAATATTAACAAGTTAAGTGTGGAACCTATATAGGAAAAAGAGGTATACTGTCAAATGTAAATTGCTAACCGTCCCAAAGTTGGGACATGTCCCAGGTGTACAGTAAAGTTAGTAATAGTTATGATTGCTGTTTGCAGTATACAGCTATGGATTTTGTCCAATACTGGTCATCAAGCATTTCAGCTGACTACTGTATATAAACCAGTGAGAAGGTCAATGGTAGCATTATTTGCACAAGTATACCAATAAGCAATAATTAAATGTCTACATTGATTGTATCACTAAGAATACTAACAGAAATACACTGAGGAACAACAATTTTAAAACAATAATTCACAACTGAGTAGTAGCAATGAATTAAAACATTTCTTCTGCAATACATTTACATTAAAGCAAGCTTCTGAGTAACCAAGCGTTAGCTATTTATTCTATGCATCAGACATATATGCAACACTAATTCACAAAGAAGTGTGTAAAGGGCAGGCCACAGTCATCATCACTTGCACATGGTGGAAGGCGGGTGGTTCAGGTGGGCTAGCCTGACACCAGAGAATTAAATGTATGTGAGCAGCAAAACATTTATTCATTAATTATACAATTGTTAGGGCCAGTAGCAATATATATTTATATATATATATATATATATATATATATATATATATATATATATATATATATATATATATATATATATATATATATATATATATCTATATATATATATATATATATATATATATATATATATATATATATATATCTTATATATATATATATATATATATATATATATATATATATATATATATATATATATATACATATATATATATATACACACACACACACACACACACACACACACATATATATATATATAATATATGTCCATATAACAACAAAGTTGGCTTTTTGTTTTTGTTTCGAGTTGTCATTTGATCTTTGACATTGCCCCCCACCCCAATGTGTGTGCGACCCCTGGAGTTGATATATATATAGGGAGGGTGTGGATATATATATATATATATATATATATATATATATATATATATATATATATATATATATCAACAGTTGTGTTTGGATAATGTGTGTGTGTGTGTGTGTGTGTGTGTGTGTGTGTGTGTGTGTGTGTGTGTGTGTGTGTGTGTGTGTGTGTGTGTGTGTGTGTGATGATATGGACAAGACTTTGTTGAATGTGTTTGTGTGTCTGCATGAACACAATCAAGCATTTTACTAGCACTATGTCCTGCCATCTTGGACAGGTGTGCATCGTGCATGGCTGACTAATCTGTTCATCATCACCTCTGGCCATGAGCTCTGCAAGGAGTATCACTGCTAGTTACAAGGCCCTGTCTAGAAGTCAGGGTGCTACCTGAATGTGAATGATGTCTGCTGGATGAGCACTCATCAATACTACATCCAGAACTATGAATATGTGGCCTAACACATCTGAGTGTGGACATAGCATAGCAATCACTAATTTAGCAGTGGAAGTGGTGCCATTATGGGCGTAGTATCTTAAATGTCCATATAAGCTAATAACAGATGATGTAGTGGCCAGCCAGACAAATGGATGCCTGCACTCCACATACAGATGTTCCAATATAGTGTAGTTTGTGGTTTCAAGTATAGACATTGCCTGATCCTGTGTGCCATTCAGGCAGTCCCACACATCAGAATGTACAGTGTTTAGTATTCACACTATCTGTTCTGAGGACATGATGGAATGTGCCTGTGCCTCCATGATGGAGATACACATGTCATGTGTCAGCTATTGACACACCAACTTCAGAAGGAGGGTACACAGCCCTCATCTAATCACCTCTTCCAACCTGCCCTGTGTGGCACTTCATCCTTACAGCAGCTATGGGGAGAATCAACCAGTTCTGCAACTAGAGTAACCACACTACCCAGATCAACTGTGTCCTGAGGTCATGGATATACATAGACAAAATGGCTGTATGGGAAGTAGGGGTAGGGGATGTTGGAAGCACAACCTCAGTATCAGAATGGCCCTCTGCAGCCCAGACTGTGCTTCTTCTTCACCACCATCATAATCAGAGGCTACCGATACTCTGATATCAGGCAATAGGAGTTCCGTAGTATCACAGGCAAGGATCAGCTACGATAAAAAGTAATCAACACAACAAAGAGAGAAATAGAATACAAACTGATCAAACTTATGTTATGTAAAATGTATATTAAAAATAATGCATTAAAAAGATTACTTACACGTACATTAATAAGAATACAACAGGTTTGCTTACCATGTGCAGGTGGTTGTGCAAACTAAAAAACAGATGTTCCCGCATGTAAGAAAGGGAGATGAAAAACATAAGTATCACAATGCAAATGACACAAGAAACAGAAAACTATCCCCTTGACAGCTGCAGAATAAGAGGCATCTCATATAAAAGTGTATTGTCCAGATGAATTCGACCCCACTCCATCTGTCGCTCCTTAGATTCTCTTATATCTGAGCCCTCTTACTGGCTCTGTATATATACATACATATAACATATGACATATAAGTGTGTATTTTACACATATATAGATAGATAGCCATTTTTTTGCTTGTTTATACTATTTACTACACTTTTTATTGCCTGCTGCCTACTTTTATAGGTTCATAGGTTCATACTAGGCTATCTGTCCTAGGGCATTTATAAGCCTAGCCAGAGTGTGTTTGGCTTTCGCTACCCATTTTAAATGAATTTTGCTATGCCCTTTTTCGAGGTTAGTATACTGTGCCTCTGTCTAACAGTGACACAGAAGTGATACCCGGGGTAAACCTACTATCTTCCATCCACTCATCAAGATTCCTCTTGAAGAGAGTCAATGAGGGACTCTGCCTAACCTGGACTGGGATTTTATTCCAGAGTGAAGGGAGCCTCTGGGTTATGAATCTGTCCCTCCAGCATGTCCTATTTATTTCAGTGCTGAGGTTCAAGTCTCTCAAGCGTGTAGCTCAATGGGATTTAGATTTTCTGAGGTGCAGCATGTCCATTAATTCCAGGTTGGAAATGACTTTATGCGTCAGGCACAGATCGCCTCTGAGCAGGTGGTATGCCACTGAGTAGAGCTGGAGTTTCTTTAACCGGGCAGCATATGGCATCTGTTTGAGCCCTTTGATCCTCTTGGTGAAGTACTTTTGGGGTATTTTCAGTTGCTGCAGGTGTCTGGTAAGGTACATCCCAAAAGGGGCATTGTACTCAATTATGGGCCTGATGAGGGATGAGTAAAGAGGCACGATGACCTCCCCTGATCTAGATGTGAATCCCTTCATGATTAGGTGAGCTATATAAAATGTTTTTCTAACCACTTTGGCCACGTGGTTGTCAATTGAGAGATTGCTATCAACTTGGGTCCCCAGGTCCCTAATTACTTCTTCCGTACTTAATGGATTACCACCTATGTGGTAATTTGTGGGCACTTTGTTTTTGCCAAAGGGGATGACTATACACTTTTTGGTGTTTAGCTTGAGGCCATGGCTCTGGCACCAGTTGTCTGTTTCTATGAGGCCCTTTTGTGGGATGCTTGTGTCGGCTGGAGAGTCTATTATGGCGCCCAGTTTGCAGTCATCTGCTAACTTGGTCAGCCACAGTCCTTCCGTGTTAGCCTGTACCTCCGAGAAATATATACCGAACAAGAGAGGTCCCAGGACTGAGCCTTGTGGGATGCCACTTGTAACTGGTTTGGAGTCTGACATGGCTCCAGCAATTCTAACCATGTGGGTTCTGTCCTTGAGCCAGTTTGCAACCCATCTAGTGACATAGGGGTTTATATTTAAGCTCGTGAGCTTATCTATAATGCCCGAGTGGGGTATTGTATCAAAGTCTTTTGCAAGGTCCAGGTAGGGTGTGTGGACCACCTTCCCCTTGTCAATGGCCTTGGTGACTGTTTCAAAGAAATCAACCAGGTTTAAGAGGCAGGATCTGCCCTTAACAAAACCGAACTGGGTAGGATCCAGTGTCTGTAGGTCCCCAATATCTTTATTTATGAGGTCCATGATGATCCTTTCCATAAATTGCAGACCAAGCTAGTCAGGCTTATGAGGCGATAGTTTCCAGGATCCATTGAGGCAACACCTTTGTGGAGAGGGACTACTGTTGCTGTACGCCACTCTTTGGGTACATATCCTGTAGTAAGGCTGAGATTGAACAGTAGTTTTATGTTTGGGTTTAGTTCTTCTTGGAGTTCATGTAGGACGCATCCCGGGACACCGTCTGGTTCCATTGATGCTGTGTTTTTTGCTTTGGAGAGGGCGGCTCTTACCTGAGCATCTTAGATGTCAGGGGGCAGCACTCTGCTGGGATAGATATTTGCCCTTTTGGTGGGGAAAAGGGGGAGAAGTTTGCGCTGAACCTGTCAGCTAGGATGTTGGCAATGTCTGTGGGCTTGGTGTATTTTTTGTCATTTTGGACTAATTCTGAGCATATCTGGGAATTCCCACCCAGGTTCCTAACATAACTAAAGAAAGCCTTGTGATTATCCTTAGTGTCCTGTGCAATTTTTCTCTCGAAGCTGGCCTTAGACGATTTTATGAGTGCCCGTAGTTTTTTGCTAATACTGATCAGAGATGCCTTCCCTTTTTGGGATTTTGCTCTATCATGTAGTAGCTTTCTCCTTTTGTTGTATAGTTTGTTTATGGCTGGGGTCCACCAGACAGGACGACTAACTTTGGAAGATTGGGTGTTGGTTTTATTTGGGATTGCATGATCCATGCATTTCTGAAGGTGTTCATAGAATGCGTTTATAAAGGATTCTGCGGTCTGGGCCATATTTTCCACAGGCCCAGGGGTTTTGAAGGATTCCACCTCGGTTTTGAGGAGTGTGAAATTTACTTTAGAGAAGTTTTTCACTGTGGTTTTCTGGGCAGGGACTGGGGTCAGGATGTGAATATCTAGTGAGATTAGTTTATGGTCTGATCTTACAGTGAGGGATACACTTCTGGTCTGAAGCATAGAGTCCCCATGTTGGTGATGATCAGGTCCAGTATGTTTTCCCCTCTTGTGGGAGTGGCAACAAGTTGTTCCGTAGCATTTGAGTTTATACATTCTAGGAACCTTAGGGCTAGGGTGTTGGAGCTAGAGTAATGCTCCCAGTCTATGTTAGGGTAGTTGAAGTCGCCCAATATAATGGTGTTTGGAGAGACCTTCATATTTTCCAGTGTTCTCAGGAAGGCTGAGTGGGGTTCCTGGGTTTGGGAGGGTGGTCAGTAGCAGACTATAAACTGGAAGGCAGTTTTACCGACTGTTAGTAGCACATGGATAGTCTCTGATGCTTTGTGCTGTGCCACCAACCTGGAGGTGTGGGTATCTTTGACGAATATTGATACTCCCCCTCCTTTTGTGGTTCGGTCCAAGTTTTGGAGCCGAAAAACATGGTATGAGGTATAACCTGGTAGTGCTGGGGTGCTCTCAGGAGCCTTGAATCAGGTTTCTGTTACTGCACAGATATCAATGTTCTCCATGCTAAGGAGAGTTTCGAGTTCACGCATCTTGAGGTTTAGACTTCTGCCGTTGCGTAGCATTACTCTTAGTTTCTTATCCCTTGTGATACCTATGGAGGTTGGTTTGTCTTTTGAGCCTTGCCTAAAAAAGGCACTATGGGGCTGGCAAGAGCCTTTGCCAATATCTGAAAGCCCAGGGGTGACAGGTGCAAGCCGTCCCTAGCGAAGCATCGTGGCTTGTCGAGCATGTCATCCCAGGCAGACAGGCATTGGATCCCCTTTGAATGACACCAATACTTAAGCCAATTGTTGAAATTGATCATCTTGTCTTCATATTGTGGCATCATTCTTGGTGAGGGTAAGATGCTACTCAAGGTCAGAGTCATACCGGCCTGGGCTACATGCTCAGAGAGCTCCTCTATGTCTCTTTTCATGTAGTCCAGTGAGGTTCATCTCAGGTCATTCACACCAACATGGACAATGACTGAGTCATATTTGTACTTGCCTTGGAGTGACCTGAGTGCCTATGTTATGTGGCAGATCCTAGCGCCTGACAGGCAGCTCACCGTGACCTTCTCCTTGTTCAGCCTGGTGAGCGGGACGTCAGTGTGCCTGACGATAGAGTCACCTATTACAAGTGTATCAGGTGTGTTGTTTAGCCTTAAGGGCTGTGAATGTTCGGCACACTGGCTTTGTGAGCTATGTGTTGCATGTGTTTTGTTTTGGGGTAGCGGTTGCTTGGGTGTCTGCTTTGGAGGGCTCTGCTCTTTAGGCAGATTTTTATTTAGAGCCTCCAAGTATATTTTTGTGTGTTTATGTGTTTGGTTTGCTGTCGTGGTAGGTCTATGTGAGACTGGAATTGTAGTGTGTGTGGTTTCCTTCTCCTCCTGACTGGTTACGCCAGTACTGAGTTGAGAGAGCTTAGCCTCCAGTATACATATACTGTATTTATTTTTTGTGCACTAAACTACACTGCTATACTGCAGTTGGCTACTACACTGTGCCTGTAAAATTTAAATGTATTGCTGTTTTCACTGTTTAGAACGTTTTTTGTTGTTTCCACTGTTTGTTAACTATTGAACCAGATTGGTAAAGGGAGTTCAGTCTAGGGCTTGGAATAAGTGTCCTCAATGAGTTTTTTTTTCAAACTTTAGCTTCTGGTATTTAGGCCCTGCATCTGAACAGGTTTCTGCTTGTTTGTACTGAGCTGAACTGAGGTGGGCTAAAGGCAGGGTTCCCAGACATTACTATTTGAGCAGTACTATCCCAGGATCAGCAGCCTAATCCAGAGTCCCACACTGCAGGTTTAAATCCCAGTAAAACAGTTTTTGCTTTGTGATTTTTAATTGGCTCATATACTGGCATATGGGCCAATCATAAATCGCAAAGTGGAGCCACTTCTGCAGAATGCGGAACAGTGGGCTGTTCCGCATTGAACGGAAGAGGCTCTGCTGTGCAGTTTTTTGACTGGCTCATATACTGGCATATGAGCCAAACAGACATTGCAAAGTGGGGCTACTTTGGTTTAATAGGTTGATAGGTTCATAGGTAGGTACTAGGCTATCTGCCAGAGGGCATGTTTAAGCCTAGCCAGAGTGAGTCGGCTTTCGCCGCCCCATTGATTAATTAACTGAGCCTCTGTCAAGCAGAGCCAGTAAAGTGATCCCAGGGGTGTATTTTCTGTTACCCATCCACTCATCAAGGCTACTCTTGAAGAGTGTTAGTGAGGGGCTCTGCCTAATGTAGTTAGGAATTTTGTTCCAAAGCATGGGGAGTCTCTGTGACAGGAATCTATCCCTTCAGCATGTTCTATTTATTATTGTGGCAAGGTTTAGCTCACTAGAGCGTGTGGCTCGCAGCGACTTGGATTTCTTTAGGTGGAGCATGTCCATCAATTCTGAGTTGGACATGGCTTTGTAAGTCAGGCAGAGATCACCTCTGAGTAAACGATATGCCACTGAGTACAGCTAGTGTTTTTTCAGTCGGGCTGCATAGGACATATGCTTGAGGCCAATAATCCTCTTGGTGAGTTGCTTTTGTGGTCTTTCCAGCTGTTGGAAGTGTCTTGTGAGGTACATCCCAAATGGGGCATTGTACTCTATGATGGGTCTGATGAGTGACGAGTAGAGGGGCACTATAACCTCTTTATTGCCAGATGCGAACCCCTTAGTAATTAGATGGGCCACATAGAAGGATTTCCTAACTACTTTGGAAATATGATTGTCAAAGGAGAGATTACTATCTACCTGGGTCCCCAGATCTCTTATTACCTCTTCTATATTAAGGGGGCTGCCACCTATGTGGTAATTTGTGGGTGTTTTGTTTTTCCCAAATGGGATGACTATGCATTTTTTAGCATTTAGCTTGAGGCCATGACTTTGACACCAGGTGTCTGTCTCAGTAAGGCCTTTTTGAAGGATGTCTGTGTCAGCCTGAGAGTCAGTTATGGCTCCCAGTTTGCAGTCATTGGTGATTTTGGTTAGCCATAGTCCTCCTGTGTTTACCTGTACTTCTGAGAAATATATGCCAAACAGTAGGGGTCCCATAACCAAGCCTTGCGGGACACCACTTGTGACTGGTTTAGAGTCGGACCTGGAGCCTGCTATTCTTAATGTGTGAGTTCTGTCTTTAAGCCAGTTGGCAACTCATCTTGTGACATAGGGGTTTATGTTCAGGCTGGTGAGTTTTTCTATAATACCCAAGTGAGGAATGGTGTCGATCTCCTTGGCGAGATCAAGGTAGGCTGTGTGAACCACCTTTCCCTTATCTATGGCCTTGGTGACTGTCTCAAAGAAGTCAACCAGGTTTAGTAGGCATGATCTGCCCTTAACAAAGCCAAACTGGGTCAGGTCAAGTGTTTGGAGGTTCCCAATGTCTTTGTTAATGAGTTCCATGATGATGCGCACCATAGCCTTGCAGACCAGGCTAGTCAGGCTTATGGGTCGATAGTTACCAGGGTCATTTGTGGCCCCTCCTTTGTGGAGTGGAATAACCGTTACTGTGCGCTATTCTATGGGCACATAGCATGTGGAGAGACTGAGGTTGAACAGCGTGTTTAGGTGGGGGGTTTGTTCGTTCTGCAGTTTATGCAAGACGCAGCCTGGGACACCATCTGGCCCCATTGATGCTGTGTTTTTGGCTTTTGAAAGGGCTGTTTTCACCTGTGCTTCTGTGATTTCCGGGACACTACACGTTTCTGGTATTGTTGTGGGCCCTTTTGAAGGTGAGAGGGAGGTGAAGTTTGCACTGAATCTATCTGCCAGGATGTTGGCAATATCAGTAGGTTCAGTATATTTTGTGATATTTTGCACTAGCTCAGAGCATATCTGTGAGTTGCCACTTAGATTCTTGACATAGCTAAAGAAGGCTTTGTGGTTATCTTTCAAATCCTTAGCTATTTTTCTTTCAAAGTTAGCCTTGGATGATTTTATGAGGGACCTTAGTTTCTTACTGATAGTGATCAGGGATGTCTTTCCTTCTTGGGATTTGCTTTTTTTCTGAACTAGTTTCCTCCTTCTGTTGTATAACCTGTTTATGGCAGGGGCCCATCAGAGTCTTGGTCTTGCTAGGGATGGCACAATCCATGCATCCTTGTACGTGCTCATAGAGTGCAATTGTAAAGGATTCTGCATCTTGGGCAGTGTTATCCTTTAGCGTGGGGGCTGTGGAGCTTACCCCCTCTGCCTTAAGTAAGGTGAAGTTTGCTTTAGAAATTTTTTCACTGTGGTTTCCTTGGTTGGGTGTGGTGGTGGGGTCTGAACATCCAGGGTGATTAGTTTATGGTCTGATCTAACCAGTGAAGGGTTTACCTCTGGTACGGAATACCTGTCATCCATGTTGGTGATGACCAGGTCCAATATGTTGTGGCCTCTGGTAGGGGAGTTTACCTGCTGATCCAGGGCATTTGAGTTGATAAATACCAGAAAGCGCTGAGCCTGGGAGTTTGTACTCAAGTAGTTTTCCAAGTTAAGGGTAGGGTAATTGAAATCTCCCAATATCAGGGTGTTCGGTAGGACCTTCATGTTTTCCAGTGTCTCCAGAAAGGCGGAGTTGTGGTCCTGGGTCATGGAGGGTGATCTGTAGCAGGCCACAATTTGCATTGCAGATTTGCTCGATGTTAGTTGCACATGGATGATCTCAGAGGTATCATGCTGCGCCACTAACCTGGAGGTGTGAATATCCTTGATGAATATGGATTTACCCCCTCCTTTTGTGTTTCATTCCATGTTCTGTGGGCAAAATGTGTGATATGAGTTGTAGCCCAGTAGTGCTGGAGTGCTCTCTGGAGCCTTGAACCAGGTTTCAGTTACTGCACAGATGTCGACGTTCTCCATACTTAGGAGTGCTTCAAGTGCATGCATTTTGAGATTTAAACTCCTGGCATCGAGTAGCATAACCCTCATTTTTTTACTTGTGCTGTTTACTGTGGTGGGTTTGAAGTTTGAGCCTTGCCTAAAAAAGGCACTATGGGGGCAGCAAGAGCCTTGGCCAGTATTCGAAAGCCAAGGAGTGACAGGTGCAAGCCATCTCCTGTGAAGCAACGTGGCTTGTCGAGCATGTTATCCCAGGCTGAACCAATTGTTGAAATTGATATTTTTTTCTTTATACTGAAGTATCATTCTTGGTGAGGGGAGGATGCTACTCAGGGTCAGGGTCATACCCGCCTGGCATACATGATCAGAGAGCTCTTCCATGTCTCTTTTCATGTAGTCCAGGGAGGTGCATTTCAGGTCATTCACACCAACATGAACAATGACAGAGTCATATTTGTACTTGTTCTGGAGTGACCTGAGTGCTTGTGTTATGTGCCGGATTCTGGCTCCTGATAGGCAGCTAACAGTAACCTTCTCCTTGTCCAGCCTAGTGAGTGGGGCGTGAGTGTGCCTGACTATTGAGTCACCTATTACTAGTGTGTTAGGTATGTTATTTCGCCTTAAGGGCTGTGATTGTGCGGCACATTGATTTTGTGTTTTATGTGTTGTCTGGTTTGTGACGGGAGGTGCAGGTTGTAATGCAGAAAGACCTTTTTTATTTATTTATTTTTTTTTTGGTCCCTACTTGTCCCTTTACAAATTTGGCAACCCTGGCTACCAACCACAACTCTGGGCTGAGATACCAGATGACTAGAGGCTTCTGAGCTTCCAATAAAAACATAAGTTGCCTGTTTATTTCTTATTGATACTATTTGGTACACTTTTTTATTGCCTGCAGCTTACTTTTATACTGTATTTATTTACTGTGTACTAAACTGCACTGTTATAATGCAATTGCCTACTACACTGTACCTATAAAAATTGAAATTTATTTCTGTGTTCACTGATTAGCAAGCTTTTTTGTTGTTTCCACTGTTTGTTAAGTATTTAGTGGTAGTCTTTCACAGTTTTAAAGCTATCTATTCTGCCTGCTCTTGTTTCGCCACCAAGCAGTACTTAACTGATCTGTTAACTGTTTACATCATTTTTTAGAGCATCCTGGCTGATTTTCTGCTGTTTTAAACATTTTTTCATTGTCTCATTGCTATTTTTCTCCTGTGTTAAATATTTCTTTAGTGTTTCCTGCTGAAGCTATGGTAGTTATAGCTGTAGCATAGTCTAGATCCGGGCCTGCTGCCGTTGGAACTGTTTGTAGCTGTTGGACTCACATGGTATCAGATGTATCAAAAAACACAGACAGATGACTTTGTCAGTGTTCTGCACAGTAAGCATCATTGCCATGGGATGACAGTGACTCTACTGGACAGAGTGGATCAACTGTCTGTGTTACTCTAATGCACTCTAGGGAGCCCACACTGAGGTCTGCTCTGCCCCTACTATGTACAGAAACATTTGGCTCTGGTTACTACACAGAGTTACACCAGCATGTAAAGGTGAAGGAGCATGACTGCATCTTGACTGGTTGTGACTGCTGGGCCCACAGCACATGGGTCAGCAGTAGAAATTTGGGCAAGTTGGAGAATTGACATTGATGACCAATGGGCAAGGTTTCTTCTGCTGAGATGGGGCCTGCCTCTCCCATGTGACAATCAGCTATGCACAGTCAGGGCATGCAGAGCCCTGCTTGTACTATGGCACTGCTGTAGTACTGTAGAGGCCATAGATTCTAGTGACCATGTCACAGATAATTACTCTCATTCTGAGCAGCCAATAATGCCATTATCTCACAGTGTCTGCACTGCTGTCTTTCATGCATCACACCCAGCTGGTGTGCAATGTGATCTTTGCCACGGGCAAGTGCATGGATGTCAGATCCATGATGTTGCTGGGATATTCATTTGGCTGTATGAAAAGACAGACACCCACTGAAACCTGTTTATGCATACCAGTTGCATGCCTACATCTACTGTGATGGCCAGTATCATTTTGCTTTTATGAACTGTCGACATCAGCAGCAGTCTCAACCTGGGTCCATTGTTCACTGGTATCACCCTGTCCACCATCCGATGTCCTCTCATTATCAGAGTGGTTGGGCAAGTTCCCCTCTACATCTAGGCTACAGCTGCATCCACATAACTGTCACCATCTGGGTCAGACTATCACCTTGTCACTGTCCTGTGTGCCAGGGGCCTTGCTACCATACTGAGACACATCAGACACCACCTCATGATCACTGTGTGGGCTAATGGAGGATAGAGATAATTGATGTGCTAAAAGAAGAGACAGATGTCACAGATCAGGATAAAACGCCTTCATCACATGCTGGATGTCATTAAAGACATATGACACAAATATGTCACTGTAGTTTTACAGATAATGCTGACTTATCTTTAGGTCTGGCCTGTGTATGGGACATGGAATCTACATAATAAGGAGTTGATGGTTAGGTTATAAAGCCAACATACATGACATGCGTGATGAATAGAATCATAACACCCTACTGCAAGTCCTTGTGGGAAGACAGTGCAGTAGAAGAGAGATGCACTTCAACTACTGCAGAGAAAAAGTCAGCATTATTAATCACATCATTTCCAACATGAACCATTCAGCTATCGTTAAAACATACAATAGGCTTTACATACAAATACCATTTGTTTGTGCACCTGATGATGATGCAGTCTGTCCTATGAATGGGTAGAGACACAATATTAATGGAGGACAACAAAATGAGTAACAACAATGGCATGTATGAAGATAGGTAATAGCATACCACTGACAGACTCCTACTGTTGTGAGTTTGTGTGTTGTACTGCAGATCCTGCAATGAGAAAGTAAAGAGAAAGATAACACAGTCATGTATGTAGATAACAGAATACTGATGGCATGATATATATACAACACAGTAACAGAGGCTGCAGATACTCACATGACAGATGTTGCACCTGTTGACCAGATGTCCCTGTGTCAAAAAATAGTGACATTAATGAAACATGTCACAGGTCTGCTACACATTGCTGCAAACTATGAACCTGTTTTGTCAGCTTGAGCCCCCATTGAATGTATCTGAAGTGTGCAATGTTATAGAAATATCAGTATGAAAGTAAACAGCAGTGCCATGACATGAGGCTGAGGCAATAACAGGTAGTGATCACAGTAACACAGTATGGAGACACTCACCTGCCATTCCCTGGTGCTGTCCAGAAGTAGATGGACCTGTGAATATTAATTTCAGACAGTTCACATGTTGGTCGGACTGTTCTGTCAATTCTGCAGTTGTATGAATACATGTCTTTATGCCTACAGTCATCATCATCACCTTGTGTGGGTCTGTGCACTATTCGGTCTTGCTGCTGCAAATCTGAAATGATAATACATGAATATGTATGGAACAGCAATATGCAATGATTTACTCTTTAGTCATCCATGTCATGCAAAATATGACATACATGTTCATTATGGAACTCCTTCTTCAGTCCCTTGCCATGGGTATGTGGCACTCACCACTCATCATATTCAGGGTGGCCAGACATATTGTGATCTCACTGGTGGGATCAATGGTAGTCCACCACCAGTGGCATCTCTTAATCTCTCATACAGTCATTTCCTGTTGGCTGCATGGAGGATCATGTCAGAGCAGTGTTATCAACAGGCTCATGGCATCTATTGTGACTTCCAGCCACATTAATCATGTTGGTGATATCAGCTCACACTTCATTCCTCCATACTGTATTCCCTGCACATCCAAGGAGTCTCCATGCATGTTGTCGCAGAACATAGAGTATGATGTCATTTTTCTGAGAGGAGAAATTGTCACACCTAGGTCAGTTTGCGATAAGAAAGACAGTAAAATGTACACGATTATATTCCTGTGAGGGCACAGTTATCCAAATGATTATGTGGACATCATATGTCACCATAAACAGTGTGCATTCCTGTGCAGTGCAAGAGTCTATGAAATACTGAGTGTGGCAAATACTAATGTGACATATAAAAAGTAACACCAATATATGCATGTATAACAGTTGTAAAATCAATATAACTTGTGATATCAGTAGAGGCTGATTGGCGCATTTCAACTCCTTACACTACATATCTGTTGAATGGAGTTCCTAAGAGAACAGCATCATGCTACAGGAGTCTGCATGCATTTTGCATTAACATCTACACAAGTTATCATTTATTTTTATTTTCATAGAATATACTACTTAGAGATATAAAGAAAGAGAATATACTACTTATTTAGGTGAAGAGAAGAGATAATTCTTACTTAAGTAAACAGATGGAAAAGAGATATGAAATTGTTAAGATAGATAGTTAGAGTAATGAAATGTTAGACATTTAGTAACAAGTGGAAAAATAAGGAGAAGTGGGGTTGGAGGGTAGTGGATGATTTTGAGTGGGTTTATGGATATTTGGAACATTGAAGTGAATGGAGGGATTGTTAGTGAATTATATGGTAGAGATGAATGGTGAAAGGTGATGAGGGTGAGAAAAGGAATGAAGATATTTAAAGCAAGTAATGTGGAATTTGTTAAGACATAGTCAGTTTTAAGATATGTGGATTTGAGCATTTGAGCAATACATTTTGGAAGACAGGTTAGGGGGTTAGGTTGGTGATTGGTTGATTAAGGCACGAGTGGAATTTTGGAAATAGGTCATTTAAAAATGGCTGTTAGCCTACTGGGTTTATAGGTGTTGAGTAGGCGTTAGTGCTGTCCAGCCCAGGTTGAGTTGGTTTGGTGATGGCCAGGTTATTTAGTTCTGAGGCCAACCAGTTGGTGGCAATTGATGGAGTAGCAGGTGAGATTGTTTTTTAGGTCTGGCTTGTACAGTTAGGTGATTATGGGAGGATAGTGATCTTATGTGATAGATGAGACCGGGCTGTGGCTTGCTGTTCTGATTTAGGGAGGGGGAGTCTTATGAAGGTCAGACTACCCAGGTTTTTTATTAGATGTTATAGTTTTTGATTGTTTGAGTATGTGAGGAGTTAGCTGTTTGATGTTAAGATTGTACAATTTGGAGTTTTGGAGATTAAGTAGTGGGATTTTGAGGTGAAGTTTTTTGTTATAGAAGAAAATTTAGAGGTAGGTAATGTAGTTAAGGTCTGAGTTTTTTTATGGTTTTGGAGGAAGTATTAATTGAGCAGTTTTAGGTCACAGCAGCCGACAGTTAGTGTGCTGGAGAAGATTTAAATTATACAGGAGTTTTTACATGACTTGGTGGAGGTCTTTATTGTATATAGGAAAAATAAGGAGTTGTAGAGAAGTCAGGATGAAAAATAGAAATCTCAGGGGGAATGGATGGAAGTTTTGGGGTCCCAGGATGGAGCCTTGGGAACCCCTGTGGAGCTGGAAACCAGTTGAGTGTGAGCTTGGGAGGAAAATGAGTTAAGAGTGTTGTGAGTTGGAGATTGTAAGACCATGAGTTTTGTGTGTTGTTGAGGTTGTGAAGTTGTTTTGTTTGAACTTTTTGTTGTTTGATTGCTTAGTTGTTCAAAGAGTTTTGATAGGTATTTTGTTGTGTTGTTGTTTATTTGTTGAGTACAGTTGTTGTTAGTGGTTTGCAGTGGTGCTGTGTTGTATTAGAAGTTTAGGGTAGGAGGTAGGCAGGAGCTTATTTATTGGTTGTTTGCTTGCTGAGTTGTGTATTGTTTTTCCATGATAGGATGTCCCATTTTTTGTGTGTTTTGGTGGCCTGTATTTGTGGTGATTGGTAGGTAGATGGATTTGTGGAGAGGTTGAATACTAGTTGTTTATGTATGCATTTTTGGTGATTCCGCAGCAAGTGATTTTCATATAGATGGGTGGCTGATTAGAATGGAGTTTTAGTAGCTAATGAAGGTGGAGGAGTTCTTAGAGTAATCTGAGGAGGTTTCTGTTTCTTCAGATGGTAGTAGGTTTTAGTTTCTTCAGGGAGATGGGTTGAAGGAGGAGTCTGTTCGTGAGCCTGTAGGAAGAAGGGTTGTAGGGTGGGAGAGGTTTGTGCCAATATTAGATTTGATAGTAGGAGTAAAGTTGGAGTTGAATGTATTGGCTGAGTTGGTTGATAAGTTTTAATAATTAGGTCTTAGTTGTTGGGAGTCGCAGTTTTTGGTTGGGGTGAGTTGTTGTTGGAGCACCTGGAGTTGGGGATTTAAGAATTTTTGGTAGTAAAAGTTTTTGGTTTTTGTTTTTGGCTTTTGTTGGAGTTTTGAGATGAGTTCTAAGTTGTTTTTGGTTTAATTCTTTTAAGGATTGCCCATTTGTAGTTTTTGGTTGTGTGATGTTTGTGTTTGGAGTTTGATTGTGGATTTAGAGTCTTTGGCTTAATTGATTTTTTTGATTTTGGATTTTGGTAGAATTGTTGGGGTTGGGGGTAAAAGGTTTTGTTAGATCTGTGGCTAATTTTTATTGGGAATCTGAGTATAATTTTTTTACATTATGGTTGTTATAGTCCTTCTTAGCTTTAGTTGAGATTAATTTAGTTTTAATCCTTTAGTTTCTCTTTCCTTTTAGAAGGTCAAATTGTATGGTGTTCCTGATTGATTTATACAATTTATGTTTACAGTTCCTACTGGCTTCATTCTCTTTGGTTATAGTAAGATGGTCACTTAGTTTTAGGAGAGTGAGTTGGAGTTCAAGATTTGATTCGGGATTAATAGATGAGTGAGGAGGAGGAGATGTTTGAAGATGGGGTTATTGGTTGAGGTGGGGAGGTTATGATCCAGGAGCACATGATGGGATATTAGTTCATATCACCCAGGATAGATGGGGTTTTGGGTTGTCTTGCCATGCTTCCCAGGGGATATGCTCATTGGTGGGTAGGATTTCCATTTATGTAGGTCACAAGTAGATTGATGCTTTTTGTCTTCAGGGATCTTGTGTCTTCAGGGAAATTATGATGTGTTTGGAGAATTGGGGTTGTTCTTCATTTTCAGTAATATTTAATGAACATTTGTAGTTGTGAGGTAGACCACCTCCTTTTTTTATGATTATCATTTCCTTGTGTGTTGTAGCCTTCCATTGGGTTGTCATTTTTTGTGTGTGGGGGGTTTTTGGGGGGATTTCAGCACCTTTAATGATAGTTTGTAATGTTTTAGACTTCTTGCTGCACATTTTTGTGTTTGTTGCTTATTGTTCATATTAAAGTTGGTTTGGAAGTTGAGTAGAAGTCTTATATTATGGATAGGTTGGTGTGTATGGTGTGTGAGGGAAGGGGTTGGGTGATTGGCAGACCAGGCAAGTGTTTCTTTGTTGTTGGAAGTGTTTCAGTATGTGGAGTTTGAGGTGAGGGATTTCTCAATATTTGGGGGGGGAGTTTCTTATCTTGCCTATTTTGTATTGGGTATTTGGGTGAGTATGGTTGTATTTGTTAGGGTATGGTTTATATTAGGAGTAGGAGGGTATGAGTTGGTATATATTGGAAAGGTGGTGCTGATATCCCTTATAGATAGTGTCCTCTGTTGAGTGCAGCTAAGATAGTAAGGAGTAGTGAGCAATAAGCATGGGGGCATTGAGATAATGGCTGGCAGAGAGAGGTGGGGCTGGTGGGGCTTCATGGGTATGATAATAGGTTAGTGGGGTGTTTAGAGGGTGGGGAGTGAGTGTGGGGAGGGGGGGTGTGTATGGAGGTGGGGTAGTAAGATAGTGGGTGTGTGGGAGTGTGTGAGATAGTGGGTGGTAGTGGGTGTGAGAGTAAAGGTAGTAAAGGTGGGTGGTGAGGGTGTGGGGTAGTGGTGGGAGTGGGGGGTGTGTAGGGGCGGGTAGGACAGCTGGGAGCCCACGAGGAGAGGGCGAAATGAAGGATAGTAAACCGGGACCACACTGACCAAGGCGAGTATAATATTACCCCACTTTTTGCTTTTTGCTTTTGGCTTTTGCTTTTATTTTTTATTTTTATCTTTTATTTTATTTATATTTACACCAATTATTTTAATTTAATGGCTTGTACTGCTGTTTTGCTTACTGTTGTGTTTTTAGGAGATTATTTATTTTAACAGTGTGATTTGTATTTGTTTTTTGGAGGTTGACCTACTCCGCTTATATTTACCTGCCTTTTAGGTTCTTTAACAGTTGTCCCTTCACAACTTCAGTTCAGTATATTAACGATTGGGTAAGGGCTACCGGGAATTAACTGGGCAATACCTAATTGGAAGAATATCTGGAGAAAAAGTTTACATTAACTGGAGAGGACAGAGAGAAGACTATTCCATCTCATATCCACACATGTCAGCTTCATTTCCTTATATCATCATGCTTACAACACATGTGTAACACTTTAAATAGACAGTTAGGAATCACAGTTAGGTTACACAAGACCACTTAATCACTAGGGAATCTTAGTTAGTTACAAAGGTACTAAGCATTTCTACAACTCATGCATAATCCATGTTTATAATTTAACATATCTATATATCCAACTATAATTTAAACCAAGAGAATATCCTGTTACTATAGCCTTGTCAAACGTAATACATCGCGTGCAGCAGGTGTAGCCTGTAGCTGAGTGCTGCTAGTAAGAGTAAAGTAACATAAACAGGCTAAAACTTAGTAGTAGAGTCGCAGTGTGTGTCAACAGAAAGGCAGTAGTCTATAAACTTGTGTGCTCAGCTTTAGTGCTCACTACTTATGTGTAGGTGTGTGTGTTACTTAAAAGCGTTGTGTGTGGGCTATGCTTTCATATTCACATCCATTCACATCCATTCTTTCATATATACAGAAATTCGAAGTTCAAAGATACTTGATAGTTTAAGGATTTTGTATTTTTTGAAATACCATATTTTAACGCCCCGCCTCTGCTCTGAGTTCAGCAAACTGAAACCACAGACTGATGCTGAACTGGAACTGAACTAGAAACTGAAAACCTCAGATAAGGCCAGAGGCGGGTTAGTGTTACGAGTTAATACAATGACCAAGGTAGGAGAAATATAGTATTTTACTTTTTATTTTTTGCTTTTTGCCCAAAAATATAAAAAATAGTTTTTTTTTTATCTTTTGCTTTTGCCCAATATTTACACCAATTATTGTAATTTAAACAAATTACAGAAAGCATCAGAAAACCTTATTATCAATAAGGACACAAACAGTATGGATATTTTGTATATTGAGCCAGTAGTTATAAGACTTGTGTTAAGAACTATCAATGAAGAAATATCTGTAACAGCAAAAGGGCATTCTACATACAGATACTGTCAGAATCCATAGGTTTCCGTAGATACACCACAGAGTATATGTAGTTAGCCGTAAGGCATATGGCTGATCTGTAAATTCGTCTTTATATACTGTTCACTTTTGCAATGTAAATCTGTCTGTACAACTGCATATGGAAAATTAATGCATGTCCTTAATGGAGAGGGGAACACCTGTATACATAAAGGTAAATCAAGCATGCCAGTAAGTATTTGTCTTAAAAATTATACATTTTCAATAAAAATAACTCTAAACAGTACATTTGAGAATGAGTAATGTCAACAGCAGTAATAGTCCACAAAACAGAAGTGCTAGCAGGTGGCAATTTACCTTAACAGCTACCTATGACTCGGGTTTCACTAAAAGTAAGAACACCTAATGTGCATCCATCTTTAAAGTACCATTTGCACCATGCATAATTAATGAGGTTCATTAAAATTCCAGGTTTTGGAATCCCATTTCTGCATGTCTGCATATGTTTTCAAAATTCATTGCATTAAACAATAGCTCATCAGCCTAATAGGCAGGTGCTCCACACAAGTACCCAGTAGGTGTCAATAACAAGAGCAAGCTGTAGCATGGGCCAGTTATCTTACATTGATCTAATAGCATGATGTAAGCACCATTTTTAAATATTGATTCTAATACATTTACAAATCAGACCATTGCTACCTGTGAACTGAGTGGGACCTCAGTGAGCATTTTAATATCTGTGCTACATTTTCCATTGAAGTATTGGGATAAGTACATCCAGGAGGCTCTGGCATGTCCAAGCACCCAACTGGACCATGGAGGAGATCATAAAGCACACAGATGATGAACATCTATGCTGGAGTGGAACTTCAGATGAGTGCCCGGCCAACGAACTTTGCAATGATTGATATCTAGAACTGGACTGTGAGGGAGCACTGACAAAGTACAAGGGTCTGCCAGACTGGAGTGTACGTTTGCCACTGCTACAATGACATGCACTGGAGTGATGCAGAGGAGCATCATCGAAAAGTCATCAAGGTGCGGAGACATCCAGTAGATCCCTACTGTATGTGTCACAATCCTAGGTATAGCTGAGGATTCCTATGTAATTTAGAGATATAGCGGTGTCCCAAATATATCAGATACATGACTTTTATAATCATTAAGCAGGTGTTCTGACAATGAACTCATCTGGATAATTAAGAAGCTGAGTGGTCTCTATATAAATAGGGATTTTATTCCCATGCTATTAATTTATTTACTAATGTTTATAATATGCATAATTCTGAACGTTGCATATGTACATCTGTTTTCCAGCATATAATGACAACATTTCACATATCCACTATAGTCGTGTATCTCTGATGCCTATAGCACCTATAGTCATGTATCACTGATGCCTATAGCACCTGTACCGGTGATGACTACGCAAGTCATAGTTATCTGTTATTGTATCACTTTTTCACCGCCATTAGCTGTATGTCTGAACAGTAACACATAAATAACTTCTTTACTTCATTGCTCCTAATACTTCTTACTACAGTCCCATTTGTTTAAGCCAAGAGGACTGCCTGTCATACTGATTACCCATATGTTTTCAATTATGTATTGATAGCTGGATTTCTTTAGATTATAATGGCCAATAAGTGTCGGAAGTTTCTGCACTCATCCATTATCAGCAGGAATATGGATAGATACAAGCAGTACCTTTTTGTTAAGAAATAACATATGCGGCCTGTTAGCTCTGTTTGTAGAAAAGCTAGCCTGCATACTTTTTTTTGCCATGCTGTGCATTCAAATCCACATAGGGGAAACATATTATTAAATTGTTATATCCATTTATTTCACACATTATTTATTTATTTATTTATTTATTGACATTTGTTAACCGGGTTTGTCTAACTGGGCTTGTGGCCCATTTTCAGTGGAGACCCGAGGAGAAAAGCTCCAGTAATACATTTTAAAACAAGTACAATTTTAAACAATATTGATATAATAGCAGTTATAGCAAAATAATTTGCATATGTTGGGATACATGCATAAAGTTAAAGTTGCATTAAAAAGAAGCTAAGTAACAATTTTACATTGATATAGTTCAATAGGTCAACAATTAACATTTTTTGTTTGTATAAAATTGTGCAAATGCATAGTAGACACACTGGAGAGAGAGGTGTAATGAAGTACTAAGTTTGGTCCTTTTGAGTGTACATAAAGGGAAGGAAGACTAGGTAGGGTCATGGCAAGGGCAGGTTCTGGAATTGAGAAAATAAGCTTTTAGTTCATTTTTAAAGTGTGAGATGTGGGAGATTGAACGTATGTCAAGGGGAAGTTTGTTCCAAGCATGGGCAAGGGAGTGTTTGTAGAGTAGTTTGCCTACTGACCTTTTTGGGTGGTAGAGATCAAGTAATTGTTAGCTAGAAGTACGGAGAGTCTGGGATGGGATGTAGATGGAGACTAAGGAAGATAGAGATGGACAGAAGGAGGGTTTATAAAGAATAGAGTGTAGCATATGAAATTGATAAGATAGCAGAAACTGGAGAAGTTCAAGCCATTGAAGAGAGTTTAAAGAAATGCAGTGGTGTGAGTTGTATGGGGAGTTAGTAATGAATCTGGCTATTTTATGGTAAGTCTGTTGCAGTTTGTATAGAGTGGAGGCCTGGATACTGGTAAGAACTGGGGCGGTGTATAAGAGGGAGTGGAGGAGGAGTGCCTGGCCCAGGGTAAGTCTAGATTCAGGGGTTAGGAATTTTTTGTTCCGATATAGCAGATCTAGTTTCTGGTTTGTTTTATTTATACGTTGGAGTATGTGTATGTTGAACTTGAGTTCGTCATCAATAATGACCCCTAGGAGTTTTGTGTGGGTGTCAGGTTGGATATTTGTATTGTTAGAAGATGTAATAAAAAAGGAGGCTTTGTGATGAGAAAGAGAACGGGGAAGGAAAAGTAGGAGTTCAGTCTTTTTGGGATTTAGAATCAATAGGTTGTGAGAGAGCCATTGTTCAGTGGATAGTAGGGGCTGTTGGGTCAGGGAGTGTAGCTCAGGAATGTTATTTGAGATGGATATAAGTGTGGGGTCATCGGCATACTGAATAAGGGAGGATTCTTTGCATGAGGTGTAAAGATCATTAGTGAAGATGTTAAACAAAAGGGGTCCCAAGATGGAGCCTTGGGGAACACCAGTGGAGATGGGAAGGAAAGGTGAGGAGGATGAGAGCCATTTGACAGATTGTTCCCTGCCAGATAGGTAACTATTAAACCAGGCAAGTGCGGAGGGGGATAGGTGGAGATTTGCAAGTTTGGATAGAAGTAGAGGATGAGAGACAGTATCGAAGGCTTTGGAGAGATCTAGAAAGAGACAGGAAATGAGTTTATTGTTGTCTAGGACCTCTGCAATGATATGAGTGAAGGAGAGGAGGGCAGTGTTGGTGCTGTGGTGAGGACGAAATCCATGTTGGGTAGGGGTAAGTAAGTGGTGTGTGAGGAGGTGATTGAGAAGCTGTGACTGAATACATTTTTCTAATATCTTGGAGAGGGGGGACAGAATGGCAATGGGTTGGTAGTTTGAGGGGTCAGTGGAGTTTCCACCTTTATGAAGAGGGATAGTGAAGAAAGATTTCCAAATGGTGGGGACAGTTGATTCCAGAATAGATCGATTAATTAGTATAGATACAGGATAGGCAATTGAGTCAGCAGCAAGTTTGAGGAATGTAGGAGATAGATTGTTAGTGGAAGGAGAGCACGGTTTTAGCTTGAGTAGTACAGATTTGATGTAAGTAATGGGAACTGGCTCAAAAGAAAACAAAGTTGTGTTAGTGGGACTTGGAGAGGTGGGTGTCAAAGTAGAGTTTGGCTTAGAGGTTACCAGATTTTGGATGGAAGAGATAAAGTGTTTATTCAGGAGGGTAGCTGTTTCCCGAGATAAAGTATTAGGGTATGGAGAGGGATTTGAGGGCTTTCCAGGATAGAGGATGTTGTTGAGAGTTGACCAAAATTTTTGAGGATTGGATTTGTTGTTAATCTGAGCAGAGCTATAGTATAACTTTTTGTCATTAGTTGTATGTTTTTTTGCAAGGTTCCTCAGTTGCCTGTATCTTTGAAGAAAAGGTGGTTGTTTAGTTTTAGTCCAGGTTTTCCAAGAATGATCTCTTTGTTTCATAATTGACCTAGTCTCTTTGGAGAGCCAGGGAGCATGGTTTGATTTTACTCTGATCTTCCTAGAGTGAGCTAAGGAGTTTAGAGTATTCATAAAAATGCTATTGAAAGTGCTTACAGCATCGTTTAGGAGGAGGTGTTTTAGAATGGACCAATCTATGTTGTGGAGAATGGAGTTAAACTGGGATGAATTGAAAGTCGATAGTTTTCGACAGTCTTTGATAAGGTAGGGTTTAGGAATATGGGAGTAGTGTCTTAAGATGGTGGTAGGGAGATGATCACTGAGGGAGTCAGGTAAGGTGGTGGGATTGTGGAACTGGTGGGAGGAATTGGTAAGTACATAGTTGAATACTCTTCTCTGCATAATTGCTGATTGATACTAATGTTTATTTTGTGCATGGTTATGAACAATTCAATTATTCATCAAATTCTTATGAATATATTTGTAATCCATAATGGTCTGTTAAGAGCAACTCCTTAAGTGCAGGGTTAGTAAGGCTTGCTACAGACTGTTATATGTCTGACAAAGTTACGTGCAATATGATAATATTTTCAAAATAGCTATCAGGTGCTGTTTTGCCATTCATTATTAAATTCACTTCAACAACCACATCATCCTTATCTTTTTTTTTTTAAAACAAGTTTATTGTTTTAACATATAAGAGAAATATCATAACAATTTTATACATCCTTATCTTTTGAGGGAGTCAGATAGTCAAAGTTACAGCTGAAATGCTGAACAGGGAGATACAGTGATGTGTGCACTTCATTTGTGATGTGTACTTTGTCAAGAATATCTTTAAATGTAAGTGTAAAAGCCCATCTACAACATTGTAAAATGTGCATGGTGATTATCTGATATTCTTTAAAATTAAATGTTTAGAACCTGATGTGGGCAATGCATATACCTGTTATTTGAGGTTTACATCATTCATAGTTGCTTTTTTCTTTTTCAGAGGATGAAGACTGGGCCCAAAATTGTGCTCTGTGCAATGAGCAGATGTACAGGCTTGAGGAGCAGTGGAGGCAGATAGGGATCATTAATTTTCTTGTTTTGTTAAATGAAATACAACTGATCCTTGTTACAGGCCTGTATTTTTTACTTTAACATGTATATTGCTTAGAATGCCTGAAAACCCATCATGCTTCAGTAAGATAAGTGCAATAATCACACTATACTTGTGCTTAAAAGTCTGATCGAAATACAAATATGTTGAAAATTCATTTAGCATCAAGCCATGTTTTCTGTAGTTAGTTACTGAAATGTAAGCTACAATCTAAATCACAGCTGGGTTTTTGTATCTGTCGCACATTTTTAAGACGGATGCTTTTCATATAAGTCTCTACTGCTTTGTTTGCTGTTTTTTTTATGCATGTGATATTATCCTTGTATGTGTGGATTTATTTCCTAATGACTGATTTTTTGCACATAGTCTGCCTGTTTACAGGCTGAATGAGTGCTGTATCAGTGTTTACACTGCTGTTTGCAGACTGTGTGGCATGCCCATCTTTTTGTTATGACATACTTGTATCTTGTGTTTGTGGATACCTGTGCAGATAAGCATTTCTTTGCAACATTCCATAATCTGCAAGCATCATCAGAATTTTTGCATGCTAATGATTGCTAATATTTATAGGAAGGTCATTCATATATACAATACTAAGTACAACATCTCATGAGTCACAGGCTTTGATGATTGAACATCATAATTATTTGTTACTTTTGTATTCCTAATATTGATGTGGGGACAGCAAATCACCATGCTGTCTGGCTCAGATGTTTGTCAAATGGCTTTCCTAATTTCCACAACATCGTCATCTCACTATGTCTTCATTTTAACAATGTCACTTTGTGTCTGTTCATATGACTCAGTACATGCTGAGACTACAACTTACATTCACACACAGACAAAACTGCTTAGGGAGCACGTGCAAGGGGGAAAAAAAAGGAAGGGAATAATGAAATGCTATCAGACACTCGGCTGGACAGTTTACTGAAGCAGACAACATTATTAAACATTGCATATCTCAATAATAATGTTATCTTGATGTTTACAAGATTTTATTTTTGCCAAATTTCAGTTATGTTAATGTGGTATGTGGCAGTGTTGGGCATGATTCTATTCAAATATCAGGATATGTTACATGTGCTTGCTTTGTGTAAGAATGCCATGTACCATGTAAGAGTGCCATGTGTCATGTAAGAGTGCCATGTGTCATGCTGGTCAATATTTAAATGTTCAGATGATGTCATGATTCCCACTGGTAAGCTGTGTTATGCATGCCATTGCACATCCTTGATTGAACTGCTCATATTGGTGACGGATACATTCTCCCTGACATGTTCTGTTATTGGACATGTCCATAACGGGTCTATATTACATGTTCGAAGAGTCAGTTCAGCAAATGGCATTTTGCATCTGTTATTGTGAGATCACGGTACAGTGAAGATTGGAAAATTTGCCCTTTCCTCACTGTAGTGCAATCTCGGAGTTGGTATATATTTAGCAGGGGTGTAAAAGTGAGTTCAATGAACGGCATTTTTGATGTAAATGCTATTTGCTGAACTGACTTTTCAAGTTTGTGATATAGACCCATCCATAACTATAGAGAAAGTGATATAGGGAAGGTGTTGTGTTCATTAGTTGCCATTAACTAGCAGAAATCATGTTGATTATAATTGTGCTACTTGCTAATGTTTGCACCATTTCAAAGCAAATCATATTTTAAATAACCACTTCAGTGTATGCTGCTACACCTTTAATCTCATATTTCTATTTACAGAGCTGACAAGTGGATGGGATGTTAATTAAAGTATGTTAGATGGAAGATGTGCACATCAGTTTCATTTTAAGATCAGCCATGATCTTCATGGCAATATGCGTCATGATAGACATTTACTTTTTCATTTCTGTCATGTTTTGCAATTCATCTTGATAGAGCATGGAACCAGTGAATGATCACTGATCAGACATAGACAATGAGCACATGTCAACCTGTTGCCAGAGTCCTCTGAGGATGATGATGACAATATTGAGGAAGCTGGAACCTCACCTGCCCCCTGCTCCTGCCATCATGCCTGCTATACACCAGAGGTGATGCCAGAACCAGAACAGAGATTATTATCAGGACAGTATCTGGCAGGTTGTAACCAATGTGTTTCAAACATGGATGAGAGACATGATGGGAAACTTCCTCCAGGATATGACATGGACTGTGTGTGACCTGTTCAGGGAAATAACACAGGAAGTCATTTGTGAGGCTCATTCCCATAAGCCTGTCTGTATTCTCCAACTCTACTATGCTGATTGTCATATACTTGATTGGACTGTATATGCAATGGTATGCATGCATACCATGCAGCTGCCATGCTTATGTGGTATTGTCATGTGACATTTAATTATGCTTCGATGTGTGCATGACACACATTAGCAAATTATACTTTCCTCCCACAATTAACCTGCAGCTAGTGCTGCAACAATTAGCCTATAAATATGTATTGTACAAAAGGAAAATGAGAAATGACAGATGCTGTCCATAGTCCAGCACTACCACTGTGATATGGTTTGGATTTGTGTATTGTCATATCATGTATGTGCAAGAGAAGGACATGCCTTTTCCCATGTGTTTTGGATGACAGTTGTCATACTGTCCCACTGGCATGATGTGTTATTGTGTGCCATATGCTGGTGTTGTTGATGCCATGTGGGATCATATACAGGTATGTCATTGCTATGGCAGTCCTCCTTTTCTTACTTTATCACAAGCCAGTGTAGCATTCATGTTTATACTATGGCAAGGATAATTTATTCTGTGAAAGTACATTACTCCATGTTTGGTCTATGTTACATACCTTCCACCAATAGTTACACACATTAACTGATAATTGTACATGTCTCTGAATGTAGTCAGATCCATACTGACACACAATTGTAAGTCTGATAGGTGAGCATCCAATGACTTATCATTGATGTACTGTAATGATGCTGACAGGAGTGTCCTCTGCTTAGTAATGAATAATCTTTATATTAAGTTTGTATGAAACTGTAATAAGCTATGTACTGTGAAGTTTTTGAAATATTCATGTAAAAACATTTTTGCTAAAGTTTTGTAAGTTTTTGCAAAGTAGCTGGGAGTCTGAGATTGACTAAGAGGGCTTACACCCTCTTACAAATAAATAGGTAGCTAAAAGACTCCATCGGATATAAAATACTAAAGAAAATTAAGGATTAAAAGTGCTAGCCAATTCAAAAACACAACATTTAACCAATCAGGAAAAAGGTGTAACTCTAGCCAATCATGACAACTGCTCCTTCCTTGACCTTTGTGAAAATGTGTATAAAAGGACAAAATGATGTTTTGTATCTAATGAAGTCTACAAGATGTAAGCACTAATCCAAAATAGATTTTCCTTTAAGAAAATGGACAAAGGTGAATTATTCCAAAGTTAGATGATGATTCTGCTTGTTTAAGACAGTTTTTTAAAGGGATCAGAAACTTCTAATGTAGAGCATCTAGTTAGAAACAAGGGATCAGTTTCAACAGAAACTGAACACTACTCTTGAGTTAACCCCTTTGGTTTTTGTTACCCTGTTTTTTTGGAATGCAAATTTCAAAGGTTTTCCTTATTTATAATGGCCAAGAACACATTGCTAAACCAGTTGTTAAAATTTAATTGGCCAAGTTCACTGAGAAAATGTCATGTATTACTGAAGTAAAACTCAGTATTTTGAACCAATAATGTCAATGCATTGCCAAAAATATTGGATAAATATGGAAATACTAAAAAGAAAAGGCCTTCCATAAAACAAAAAGTAATAAAGTTTGCTTTTAGTCAATTCACTGTGATTAAAAACAGGTTTTAACTGCATATTCAATATGGTTGACTTGAAGACATCACAGTGAAAAACAGCCAAGAACAGATAGACAGACATAGATGTAGCTGTACCCGATAGCAGCAAGTGGAGGGCAAATCCCAAAAACATGGTGGAACAATAATATCAACAAGCTTAATAATAGAAAGAAAATAATTTTTATCAAAAGTAAGAATAGTAGATCCTAGAATGTTAGCGCCATTGTCACTGAAATAAACCCTCAGCCCTCAGTGATCTCTGCTGTGAGTCTGCATGTCTCCCTGTGTCCGCGTGTGTTTCCTCTCCTCTCCGGGGTTCCTCCCTCCCACATCCCAAGACATGCTGTGGATTGGACACGACAAATTGGCCTAGGTGTGGTGTGTGTGTGTGTGTGTCTGTGGGTGGTGTGTGGGCTGGGGGGCACACCAGACAAAAAAAACTCCACTTTCATTCAATGGACAATGTGGGTGATCGCTGTGGCGACCCCTAACCGGGAAAAAGCCGAAAGAAGAAGAAGAAGATTGTCACTGAAATAAAGAAACAACTCAGGAGCTTAATAAAATCCACTAAAGCCAAGTCTGAGGCTAAAATACCTACCCAAGCCAAAGACAATCACAAGGCATTATTTAGTTGTGCTCAAAATCTCAGAAGCACAATGCAGCAATGTGCTGATCTGATTGTGAGTGATGTTACCTACACTGAGGCTGAAGATATAGCGAACCTACTGGGTGATATCTTTGGCTCTGACTTCACCCCTATCTCCCCACCATCTATCACTCAAGATAATTCTGAAATTGGCTAACCTCAAGCTATCACACAAGACCAAATCCTTAAAGTGCTATCAAAAGCTAAAAATACTTGACCTGATGATCCTGGATGCATCTTACATAGCATGAATCACAAAATAGCCACAATCCTAGCAATCCTGTTCAATCTCAGTCTTCATACAGTTGAAACCAAAAAATGAAATGTGGCAACCTGCTGACAGGTACAATTCTTTAATGAAGCGCTTTTCATTCAATACAATTCCTTGAACTTCTTCCGATACACATAAAAAATACAGAATGATTTAAATATCTATGATGTCAAGTCATAGGGCGGCACAGTGGTGCGGTGGTTAACATCGTTGCCTCACAGCATGTGTTCGTGGGTTTCCTCTGGGTACTCGGTTTCGTCAGCTGGTCCCAGCTAACTACAAATTAAAAGGGCTATGCTGTGATACTTAAAATACTTAAAGTAAAAACACTAAAAGCATCACAGAACAAATAAAACCATTTACATTTTCAAGTTGTACTAATGTAGTGTAAATATGTGTATTACATATATGTTTTTTGAAAATGTTATTAACCGTTATAATAATAATAACAACTGAGCTTCCCAGTACTATTATTCCTATTTGGACAGCAGTACATACGTATCAATCCGTAATACAGATGCTAACATGATACTATCTACACAAACTTTTGATTTTTAAGATCGGCATAATGGAAGACATATCATTAAGTCTAGGCTCATTATATGCGTTTAGGCGTATTTGCCATACTAATTCCAACTTTTCTAGTTCTAATTCAGTTGGTCTACCCTTTATATTTGGCGCCATTTGGTCTAATATCCAAAATTTAAAAGTGTGACTAGGATTTTCTTGAACGTGTTTAGCTAGTGCACTATCCTGATTAGTTTTTTTGATACTATATCTTAAAAATCAAAAGTTTGTGTAGATAGTATCATGTTAGCATCTGTATTACGGATTGATACGTATGTACTGCTGTCCAAATAGGAATAATAGTACTGGGAAGCTCAATTGTTATTATTATATAATGATTAATAACATTTTCAAAAAACATATATGTAATACACATATTTACACTACATTAGTACAACTTGAAAATGTAAATGGTTTTATTTGTTCTGCGATGCTTTTAGTGTTTTTACTTTAAGTATTTTAAGTATCACAGTGTAGCCCTTTTAATTTGTAGTTAGCTGGGACCAGCTGACTTGACATCATAGATATTTAAATCATTCTGTATTTTTTATGTGTATCTGAAGAAGTTCAAGGAATTGTATTGAACGAAAAGCGCTTCATTAAAGGATTGTACCTGTCAGTAGGTTGCCACGTTTCATTTTTTGGTTTCAACAGTTTTTTGTTTTTAACACGAGTTTCTTCATACAGGTTTTGTACCAAGTGAATGGAGAACAGCTACAGCTGTTCCCCTGTATAAAGGAGGGCCTCCCATAGACCTAAGCAATTACAGACCCATAAGTCTTACCAGCCTCATATGTAAAGCCGTTGAAAGACTTATCACCGAATTAATCAATCATGACATAGGGAACCTCAAAACACTGGACATGTCTCAGTTTGGATTCATCAAGGGGGAAGACATGCTTACTCAACTTGTGGATTTTTTTGAAAAGGTCACCAGAACAATGGATCAAGGCAAAACAATAAAAACTGTATACCTCGATCTGGCCAAAGCTTTTGACACAATTTCCCACTTAAGCATAGTAGAAAACTAAATAAACTGGGAATGAACCCCTATGTAACCCACTGGATTGCCAACTGACTCACAAATATTATGCAGGAAATCAAAATATTGGAAGTTGCCTCTACAAAGAGACCAGTTACCAGTGTATTCCCCCATGATTATGTGCTGGGACCTCTTCTTTTTGGCATCTACTTTTCTGAAGTTTAATCAAATGTCAAAGAGTCTGCCTGACAATATTTCCAGATGATTGCAATCTAGCAGCAGTCATGAATCCTCAAATGACTTAGCAATCCTGCTGGAAGGCTTGTCCCAAATAAATACCTGGTGCCAAAATCATAGATTGAAACTAAATGCCAAAAAATGTATTGTTGTATCCTATGGGAAGTCATCTACCCCAGCCCAGAGAACTGCCACATTGACAATATGCCCCTTAGAGCTGACCCAGTTGTTCAGGATTTGAGAATTTATGTAGACAGTGACCTAACTTTTTATCAGGATGTGCCCATTGTTGTAAGAAAATTCTTCTATATTGTACAGCTTATAAACAAAGGGATTGTGTCTAAACCTAGGGGTGTCATTGCCCCCCTTTACTCAGGCTTCATTAGACCAGTCACTGAATATAATGCCCCCTTTGGCACGCATCTGTCTAGACACATGCAATAACTGGAATGCTTACAGAGATATTGTACTAAAAAAATACAATGTCTAAACAAGATGTCCTACAATGAACAATTCATTGCCCTGTCACTTTACTCCCTACTCTACAGACTGCTAAGAGCTAACTTGTGTCTGGCATATAAGGCATCCTCTGGCCAAATGTTGATGGATTTACTGCAGATCAGCAAATCAAATAGCATCAGAAATACTCAGTTTTGGGATCTAAACCTCATCTGCACCATCAATTAAATGGTTTGAAGGGACATGTATATCTCGCAGATTATACCACTGATCTGTAACAGACTCCCCATCCACATAACAAAGTTTATCCCCATCCATATTCAAGCACAACTTGGTTTTGCAGATAAAAAACAAAAAATTTACCCCAGGACTGCCCCCTGTATTACTAAATGACAGAGGCATATCCTAAATGCTTCATTCCCATGCATGAGCCCTTCAAATTATCTGTGGTATGGTCACAGTTATTATCATTATGGGTAATAAATAATTACTTACCATGGGATGGTAAGACCAATGTCTAACCAAATGGGGTAGGTTATTTTGAGCATAAGACCTGAAATTGGCTAGGCTTAAAATGGCCCACAAGACAGCTATCCTAGTGCTTACATATAAACCTATGAAACTTACTATTTGATTGAGACTAGGTTGTAATCCCTACACTCCTCAATGTAAACACTCTGCAACACATCACCATAATCTAGATATACTGCATTCAATGTTGCATCATCTTGAAGAAGAGGGAAAAAAGTGTTTTCTGATATTACTCACAGTAAATTTACTTCAGAGGGAACATATTTTGATATTGGTTGTATGGAGATGTTATAGGAATTGTCCACATACTGAGAATATTTGGGATGTCTCTGTCTTCTCAAAAACACAGCTTGCATTTTTCCTTTTCCCTCAAAGAGATGAATTCTGCATATGGGAAATGGTCAATTACAGTTTATAACTGATCATCCTGATGCATACCTCAGCTACATAGCATCTCCACTATATAACATGAATTTAATATGTTCTATACGATGTGATCGCGACTATAGAAAAAGAAACAAATGAAAGCCATAAAGGACAAAAGTAGATATCATAACTCAACAGATACCATCAACAAGCATGGCCAGAGAATTAATTCTCAGTGCATATTTGGACCTGTTTCACAGCACGTGAAGCAGAATAAGAAGAGGAAGAGACACAGGATGGCTTTAACTGAGAGAAAGAGTATGGCTGTAGTGGATTCATTGCACTATGAAATCATCATGAGTTATACTTCATGGTACAACTGATAGTAGGTTTTATATTGCATGAGTACTGTACTGTGTTCCGGTCAACAGGGCACATATTCTAAACAAAGGGTTTCAAATATTATGTGATCTTTCTGTATGTCAGGCATAAGTCTCCTCTAAGCAGGATTTTTATCCTGTTTCTGTTATACTGCAAACATATATTATGTGCCCATCTTTTGACAAATAATGTAAATATACCATAATAACAGTGGTGCTTATCCTCACTGTATGCTTCTTTACCATAATAATTTAAAAATGCAGCTGTTGTTTGTATTCTACTCTATCTGTAATTAGTATGTGTCACTTTGTAAATAATTTGTATGACAACTTCAACTTTGTTCTACTCTGCTCTGTGGTTGGATCTATTTGAATAGAAAGAGGCAGTTCACAAAATCATATACCCAGTAAACAAATAAATAAATAAACAATAAACATGTGATAAGATATAGAAAAAAGAGTTTTGCTATAGGCATTGCATAAAGGTAAGACTTAAATCCCTTCATTTGCTTTTGGAAGAAGCCTTTGTACCTTCTTCAACTAGAGTACGTTAAACAAGAAAATGCAATATTCTATCATTGTTTTGATAACACCATTATTCAGAAGGGCAATTACATACTGATTACACATTAAGTATATCTAAAGACAACAAAATGGCCCTCTGTGTTGTGCCAATTCACTCATCTTTTTGGTTCTGTAAAAGGTGTGTGGCTGACTTGAAGCATACATTCATTTTTTAAGTCCCCTTGGAGCTTGTGTTTACCAGTTCACATCAGTACTCAATGTCTACTCCAGGTCTACCAGCTACTCTCTAACCTCCCAGACTTACTCTGTTATTGCTGAGGTTGTTCATGGATCCTGAGGTCATTTGTGCTTCCATCTGGGGGGGGGGGGGTTATGACCTACCCATTCCCTTTCCCCACTCCACATGCTTATTGATTATGTCCAAGGGCATCTACCCTCTTTGGACCACTCCTCCCCATACGGAGTGTATCAATGAGTGCCATCCCACCTTGGATGGGTGTGCCTGTCCTTCCCTGGTGGTCTGTCAGACACATAGCTGCTAATCAAACCTGGGTCAGCTGGGGCATAATGAGGGCTTAGCCAATCTATGCCACCAGAGCAGCTTTTAAAGCATACATTCTTGAGATGTAATTTGTTTCATGCATCTGTGATAAAATAACAATTAAACTTCTTTAGAATTAACTAAAGCCATCCAAACTACATTGATCTTTATTATTATTTTTATTCAAAACAATAGTTGCCAAGGTATGCTAGCAAAACACCTTACCATAACAGTAACATTAGCCTTTTACTGACAAAATATATATGCTGTGTCTCAGACTGAACTGTGACAGCCAACACACAAGTACTGGTCATGTTGTATACTTAATCCTCTAAAAGCCTTCAAGATTGCATAAAGATTTTGAAGACTATTTCCTAACACCAGCAAAGCTTGAAATTTATCATGCATGATGAGTGCCTAGACACTATACCCATGGCTAAAGCTTCAAACTCATTTTTATAGGCATCCTCATTCCATCATGACCTTTCACTTTTGAAATGGACAACAGAATGGTTACAGTTTATTGCCAATAATTTAATACATTTACCTTATTTCTCACTGCTATTTGATATACAGTGCCAGTCTTTACTGTTTCTTGTACTTAATGGCATATTCACTGCCTGTTAGAAGTTATTTGATTCTTTATTCTCTATTAAATGCTATTCTTAAATTCCTTGTAGCTTAACAAACTGTAGTTAACACAGCAACACCAACTGTATTGTGCTTACAACTTTTGAGGGTTCCCTCTAAACCTCACTCTCCAAAGTTTCAGAATATTTATCACTAGGTCCATCATTTTTGTTTTCCATTATGTCACACTTACCATGCAGCAGTCCCTTATTTACTTCTGATTTTCATGAGAATGATTCCTCTGCATTTAGCTCCAAGCCAGTTTACTAACCTTTTAACCTTTTTCTTTACTACTCACCCATACAGCTTATTTATCAGCTTTAGCTGAGGGTATTGGTACAGACATTGTCACAAATACCTTGGCCAAATTTCCCCTAGAACTATAAACACCATGTTGGGTCTCACCTGAGAAGAGGCTACTAGCGTAGGGGATGAACCCTATTAACAAAAGGATAAATAAATGAATTTGCCCAGCAGTACGGTGTGTCCACAGATAAAAATCAGTGACTTTTTTCATATACATACCCATATGTACTGACTCTGTCTCTGATGATCCAGGTCTAGCACAAGATAAAATTATTTACCAGCATGGAAAACCATGTTGACATTGTCTCTGGGAATCAAATCAATCACAAGGTATACAAACACACACATGCTGCAGGCTTGCCCTTCAAGCAATGTGAGACATGTCACTCCTGTGCATGTCTTTGTAGTATTGGACGAAACCACAGCATATGGATTAATTCACAAAGACAGAGAGTTCACGCAGGTTCTACATAGAAGAAACCATAGCTAAGAACTCAACCAGAGTCAAGTGGGAAATGACAACACAATTGACTGCTTCACTGTGCAATGAGAAATTGCTGTCAGCTACATCTTGTATATGTCGAACCACCAAATACAACCACTTATCATGTGCAATGTTAATGTTTGTAATGGAAAGTGAAACAAACTGCACCTAGTGTTTTACTTTTAAATACACTGTAACCTCCTAAACACACACACACACACACACACACACACACACACACACACACACACACACACACACACACACACACACACACACACAAGCCATAGTAATACTAGTTTTACACTGATACAATACATTCTGTTACACTACTTCTGGTATGCCAGATCAGTGATTTTCATTTAAAAGTGGTCAACAGCAAACGTAAGTCATTTTTCAGGTTCCATTTATGTTGTCGAAAAGGCTGTTCATTGAATGCCCTTTCATCGGCATGTAAACACCGAACTATCAAAACTTCGAATGGCCACATAAGTGAATTTTTTCCCAGCGGAAAAAATTGCTTTGTCAATGTTGGGAGTATGCCCTTTCCTCCACTGGTGCAATCTTGGAGTTGGTATATTTAGTTAGAGGGGTGGGGGGCAAAGTCCCCCCACTTTGTAGGTTGTGAAAGTTTGTTTTCTTTGTTGTTGGCCAAGCAATTTTTTCCCCCCAGAAAAAAATTTGCTTATGTGGCCTTTCGAAGTTTTGGTAGTTCAGTGTTTACATGTCGATGAAAGGGCTTTCAATGAATAGCCCTTTTGACAACGTAATATAAACCCTCATTTTTATTACAGATAGCCTTTGTATATGTCAAGTATAGCCACTTAACTAACTCTGTACAGCTCAGAAGGCTTATTATGATAAATAAAATAATAGCACTCAGAGTAACTGACGTTTGTTTCACACAAGTGAATAGCAATCACTGTAAAGTATTCCATCTTACTTCACATAAATGCACTCAAGTCATACAAACCAAAATTACCGAGTGTTAACACTGAGTAAATGACAATAGGGTTAATTAATTTCTTCTACAAACAGCACACAAACAGCAGGTATACCCACTATTCTGTACACTTCAGACATCTGACCATAATAAAAAAATGATGGCCATGTAATGAATTTCAACTATATTCCACATAAACTTTAGCCATACATTAAAGTATTCCACATTACTTCAGACAAATCACATCAATCCTGTAAGTCTACAAAATGACCAAACAACAGTAGATAGGCATTTTCCTTCACAGATTGTACTAACCATTAAATTATACAGAAGAAAAAAAATTATTAGCATTTTTCCTGTTGAACATGAAGACACAAAAAGAAAACTCTAGCAAAGCTAGACTTCAGACTATACAATACCTTAAACCTCTTGCATCAGAGGCCTCATGGGACATGTGTAAATCACCTCTTAAAGATATCAGGTGTTTCAGCTAAATGGCAATTCTGAATGTCCATGACTTTTTCTTTTACTTTCATTTTTAAGTCTATTTATGGACAATTTCAGGCCATTAAAGCCAAACCCCTCTAGCTGTGGACATGCATGTTTCTGCTATTCTTATGATATCATCAGCACAGCATAAGAGGAATTTTTGACATGTGATGTGATTTGCATATATCCCATGAGGCCTTGGATGCAAGAGGTTTAAGGTATCGCACAGTTAGAAGTCTAGCTTTGTTAGATTTTTCTTTTTGTGTTTTTTAACAAGTTGGTTATCTGTGTGACCTTTTTACTCTTTGTTTTAGTTTGTTGAATATGAAGAAAGAAAGAAAGAAAGAAAGAAAGAAAGAAAGAAAGAAAGAAAGAAAAAGAAAGAAATAAAAAAGAAAGAAAGAAAGGGATTTTAAACTATTTCTTTTTAACCTAGTTAGTAAAATGATTGCAATTTTATTGCAGTGCATTTATTTGTTAGCCAGATGAGTAAGTTAGCCCAGCAGACCCTTATTCACAAATGATTAAGCAAGATATAGTGAGGATTGTTAAATAAATTAGAAAGAAGATTTGTAATGCAATTATAAGTTACTGTGCAAATGGCACAGTATATATATATATATATATATATATATATATATATATATATATATATATATATACACATGACAGTGAGAACTTTCTTCCCTAGTTGCTATGCATGATATAAGGGCTGCAACACCTAAAATCTTTAACTATCACCACCACTTAGAGGTCCCAATGATTTGGGAGAAAGCAGAACTAACTGCACCCACTCAGTGCATCATCAAAAGTTCAGTAAAATGACCCAGCATCAGTGAAATGAAGAAATCTCTTTAGCCATACAGTCAGACCACCAGCTTAGCAAATAAGCTACAATCTGAAAGAAAAAAAGTGAAATTCAGCACAGATGACTTCAATCTAGTTTTTTCATTGTACAATACAGTCTACCATCTTCAATGAAGTCTGCTTCAAGACAGGCATTTTAATTCATATGTGAAATGAGCTTCTTCATTATCCCAATGTTTTTATGAAAGTGGTTCACTAAAGTATGACGTGATTATGGAAATCATATAAAAATCTTACATAATTAGAATACAAATCTTCTGTGGTAGTGATTACACTAATACTTATGTGGGTGCTGATTGGTAAATTAATACAGTTTAATGATGCAGTGGGACAGATCTGCCAGTCCCTCTGTAAGTATGCTCACATCCTATGCAGTCAAATATTAGATCTGTCTTTGTATTACATCTGCACTTCATAGCAGCATTGCACTACAGCATTTGTAATGAACTGTCCCTGGTTTTCATTAGCAATCCTATAGGTTTCACTCCAAGCCTGCATGATTTAAATATGTCAGTGCAATGAGCAGCAGTGCTAATCAAATATGCATGTTGCTCATTTCACCTATGCATCTGTAAGCACCTTGTCATGACCAACAATAGTATTCATGGCCATGGAAAGGTGGTTGAAATTACAAGCAGAGAATGTAAACAAAATGGCTTGCATATAGACAAACCTAATATATGAGCATGCACTGTAGCCCAGAGATATTAAGGGCAAGTACAGTGAAAGAATCCTGAAGAAGTGAAATGCTAAAATTGTACACAAATAACATTGGTTATAATAAAGAAATTGCTGTCTAAGAGTAATAGGAAGCAGGCCCTAAAATGGAAACACTCCCTCCTCAGCTTAAACAAACAAACAAAGACTTCTTGTGAAGTCTTCCAAAGCAAACTACAAATCCAAATTAGCTTCCTCAACTAAGGACAACTATAAGACATTCTTTAGTTATATCTGTAACCTAAAAGGAAAGGCCCAGATCTGTGCCAAACTGGTAGTTAATGATACCACATATACTCAGCCTGTGGACATAGCTAACTTGTTAGCTGACAGGTTCTATGAAAACTTCACTCCCCTTTCCCTGTCACATGTACCCCATAACATCCCTACCACTTGTCCCCTCCCTTATATCTCTAAAGAGCAGGTTGTAAATGCCCTCTCTAAGGCCAAAAACACAGCATGTATGGGACCTGATAACATCCCAGGCTGTGTCTTACATGGGCTCCACCAAGAATTAGCAACACCATTGGGTGCTCATTTCAGTTATAGTCTAAGTACCAACTTCATCCCAGCTGAATGGGAAATGACCACCGTTATCCATTCTACAAAGGTGGTGCTTACACTGACCCCAGGGACTGTAGACCTATCAGCCTGACTAACCTTATCTGCAAGGCTATGGAGTGAATCATCATGAGCCTTATCGACAAAGATATAGGTAATCTCCAAACACTTTTCCCTACTCAGTTTGGATTTGTCAAATTGAGATCATGCCTGTTAAACCTGGTGGACTTTTTTGAGACAGTCACCAAGGCCCTGGATGAGGGGATATCTGTTCATACAGCCTACCTAGACTTAGTCAAGGCTTTTGACACTATCCCCAACTCAGGCATCATTGACAAACTCATCTAGCTAGGTATCAACCCTTATATCATTAGATGGGTCATTAACTGGTTCACTGATGAAATTCATATAGTCAAAATAGGGGAATCCACATCCAACAACAGACCTGTAACCAGTGGTATTCCCAAAGGATCAGTCCTGTGACCTCTACTGGTTGGTATATATTTCTCCAAAGTAGAAGCAAAAAATAAAGTTTGGTGGCTGACAAATTTTGCTGATGACTGCAAACTGGGAGTGGTCATATAATCTCCAAATGATGTCAACATCCTACAAGAGGGTCTTACACAAACAAATGATTGGTGCCAAAGTCATGGCCTTAAACTCAATGCAAGAAAATGTATTATGATTTGGTAAGAGTGATGTTCCTGCAAACAACCACATCAATAGCAACACCCTATGTATGCACTCACTGGTGAGAGACCTGGGCACACAGGTTGACAGCAACCTTACTTTTTATCACAATGTCTCCACAGAGGTAAGAAAGGCATTCTATATTGCTCATCTCATAAACAAGGGCATTGCCTCCAGAAAAAAAGAGGTTAGAACCTTCCCGTACTCTACCCTCATCAGGCCAATAACTGTGTACAACTCCCCTTTTGTTATGTACCTTTCCAAGCACCTGCAGCTATTGGAGAGACCACAAAGGTTACTCATAAGGAAAATTCAAGGTCTTCAGCATCTGTCCTATGTGGATCATCTAAAATCACTGTCACTTTATTCTGCTTCATACAGACTACTCAGAGGAGATCTCAGCATTGCATGTAAGGCAATTTCTATCCTTGCTTTACTGGAAATGCTGCATATCCGCAAGTCAAATGGTACATGGGTTACTCACTCTAAAGACCTTAACCTGGTGTGTGACATTAATACAGTCTGCTGGAGGGACAGATTTATCTCCCAGCGGTTACCACACCTTTGGAACAGACTATCACTTTATGTCAAACAAAGCACCTCATTGGCCCTCTGCAAATGCAACCTGGACAATTGGATGGGTAATTGTAAATTCACCCTCAGGGTTCCACCCGTGTCCCTCTTAGACAGGGGACAATAGGTGCTGATCATTGAAATAAGGGTAGAATTTGTTTAGGCTTATAAGATCCCTAGGGCCATTATCCCAGTAACTTCCTATGATCCTATGATCCTAAGAAACAACTAAGAGGGCAGGGGAAATGGGTAAAGTATACTCATATACTACAAGCAAATGTGCTAAAGTGTCAAAGAAACATTTCTTACAAAAATCCTGCCATATTGATGTAATGATAATCAGTACCAATGGCACTACATGACTTATATATGTAAATTAAAAAAGACATGCTAACAAAAGTTGTGAGTGGGATATAAAGCTACAGTGCAACAAAGGAGAGTTGATGTGATACATGTTAATAAAATGCTGAGATGAGATAACACATAGCAAAGACAGAATATACATTATGGAATGAATACATAGACTACAGCTATTGCATATGAGATAAATATTCAATGTATATATGTATGCAAGCCAACATCAATGCTGTATTTTCCACCACAGCATTTATATTGAAGAAGAAGAAATGAACCTTACAGCTGTCATATCATGCACATCAGAAACAGATATGTTTTTTGCAAGTAAATGTTGTGTCACGCATAAAAAGAGGTTTATCAGCTATAAACATGTAATAGACAAGCAAGTTTTGCAAAGTCTCATAAATGCTAAATGGTAATATAATGACACTCAACATACATAAATGCCAAATGATGAAACAGATGGGATTGCAGGTTTTCACTGGTAATGTGTACATATCTCAGACATCATTATACTGAACATGCTTACATGGAATTACATGGAACAGTAACATAACAGCAATTCAACAGCACCAATACACCAGAAAGTGTCATAACAGTGGACCAGTCACACTTTCTGATGGTCTGGCAGCATGCTATACAATAAGAAATGGGTCTGCCATTAAGCACTATAGTGTGATAAAAATAATTGCAGTAACAAAGAACTGTTTGGATGAACTCATGCAATAAAGAGCATAATTATTTTGGAAATGAATGACATAATAAACATTCACATCATATAATTTTTCAAGCACATGTCAGTACAGATGTCAGAGAAATGTGTCTCAATCATGAATGCCACAGAAATAGGTATGTCAGTCATCTAATGAAAAACACTCTTGAAGGGCTTACAGCACTTTCCTATGTTGTCTGACAGATGTTATCAAATTCAGACCACTACTTATGATACTAGGCTCTCTACAGACCTCTGTATTGATGGCATGTGTCACAGGAGATATTAATGGAAGCTGTCACAAATAACTGAAATTAATGTGTGCAGTAGTGCTGAAAATGAGCTACATGTTACTGCCCACACAACAGTGAGCAGTTCAATATCAATGCTTCTTTGACAGGGATTTTTTTTAATCATGTAGTAACACGCACACTGTCCCAGAACTGAAACATAGTCTATCTGTGTAGCTGTGCTTTACAAGCCACTACTCAATGCACATGCCACAGGGGCACTCACAGCATGATGTTTCCTGAATAACCATTTCACTGCCATGCAATCACAACCTGTGATAATATACCATTGTCCAATATGAAAAAGGATAAGAATAACTAGACATTCATATAATGTTGTCCTTTACAGGAATTGAACAGCAAAGTATGCAACTCTGCCAACTAATGACATGTGGGTGAACCACAGGAGCTACAGCAGAAATCTTAACACAACTCAGCCACTCCACCTATTCTAAATTCTTACATCATATGTATGTGTTGTAAACAATCTCTTTGAGATAAAAGGGATGGGGGAAGTTTCTTCATCTGTACATGTACACATTATAACTGTGGTAGATGCCATTCATGCATTACAGTATAAGACCACACAATGCTTACAGTCACTGACTGTAGATGTTGAACACCTGAGAATTTAGCTACAAAAAATATATATTGTAAAGAATGAGTATGCCACGGTATAAGTGTCACTGCAGTTGTGAGATATGTTTGTATTTCAAGGCATTAAATGATGTTATTCTTGCAATGGATATGTGTGCCCATAATTGTCATACTTAGGCAACAACAAACAGAATGCTGACTCATTCCCTCATGCCAGAGGATGAAGTTTACTATATATATTATGTAAGGAAGATGTAATCACATGACATCATTACTCTGAATAAAAGTATCACTATGTAAGAAAATATCAGCTTTTTGTAAGAAGAATCAACATCTATACATCTACACAGCAGATGTGCTTGACAATAGTGGAAGTGACATGTACAATAACAATAAGACTGACACAATGTTGTCTGAGCAGTAATGGCTGGATTTGAACTAACTACCTAAGGTCATAAGCTACAGACTAGTGCCTGAATCACAAGCACCACATGGCATGTTGTGGTACAACTATGACAGTGTGCAGTTGAGTGGATGACATCTCCATTAATTTTTAGAGGATGTTTTTGCTAAAAAGTGCTCGAAGGGCACAAAAACACTGTACAACTACACAACATATATGTATTTGAAGAGTATTATACACAGTATGAGAGTGAACAATGCACTCACATATGGTCTGAAACATCCTACCTATATGTTTATACTATGCACAAACCACAGTATCAAAATCACATACCACAGAGGAAGTTGCACTACAACTGTGAGATACTGAAGTTATGGTAGCACTATATAATCATTGTGTTTCCAAAAAGTATTTACCCCTGGGGATGCTAGAATTTGCTAGTTTAGCACTATGCCACTGTAAAGCCATCTCATAAGTGAAAGTGTGCATAAAGGTGGTTGTGAAGTAGCCAACTGTATATGCGAGTAATCACAATGACAGTATTTAAGCAAAGATGGGCTGGAACTACCTACTTATCTAGTTACATAAAGTATACAGCACATTATCAACAGTCAGTGCCAAGGGAGAATCATGTGTACAAGTGAGGCATACAGCATCTATGAAGGGATGATATCAGCAGTGTATTGCTGAGATGTATATGGCAAAATTACTTTTACATTCATCTGGGTTTGTAAATGTTGCTACTGTAAATGTACACAAACTGATCCTGAATTCATTTTTAATCACACACCCAGTTCTAGAAGTTAATCACTGCTGTATTTGAACCTCCCACCCATCTATTTAACATTCTAGAGAATAGTGTAAGAAACGCAAGTGCCACAGGAGAAGACTGACTTTTAATGGGTGATAGTGCACTTTAAAAAGAATGACCTTATCAGTGTGTTGCACAAAAGATGTGTTTGTGAAAGGTGGGAGAAGGGAATGGTGGCAACATCTAGTAGTTTAAAATATTTCTCCAGAATAGAAGTTGATTGAGTGCAGCTGTGTTGTGGGATATGCTCACCTGACTCTATAACCCCACATATACATGCACACAAGTTCCCCACATTAAGCATTGAACCTCCTACTATCTATAGAGCACAGTACAATTTGCAAGCACCACAGGAGAAGCCTGACTCTTAAGGTGAGAGAGTACACTTTTGTCAGGATACCATCATCATTGTATTGCTGTTAAAAGTGGAATAAGGGAACTGTATATGAAGTGAAATAATTTTCCCTTAGGCAAGTGGATACAGCACTAAGTGTTACATACACATACAAGTTCCCCATATTGAGAATCAAACCTCCTGCCTATCTATTTACACAGTATAGAGTGCACAATATTAGTTACAAGTGCCATAGGAGAAATCTGACTCTTAAAAGGACAGAGTGTATGGCTGACAGGATGACCTCATCATTGTGCTGCAGAGAGGATGTTTCTAGGAAAAGTGGGATAACAGAGCTGTATGTAAAATGAAATGATTTCCCCTCAGGGAAAATGGATACAGCATAAAGCACTGCACAAACAAATGGCCCGTGTAGAGCATCAAACCTCCTACCTATCTAGTTACACAATCTAGAGAGTTCAGTATAAATTTCAAATTCTGCAAAATAAGTCTTACTCTTAAGGGGACTGTGTACACTTTGATAGGGATGAACTCATCTGTGTGATGCAGATATGTTGCTTCTGTTAAAAGTGGGATAGGAGAAGTGTGTGTAAAGTTAAATAAATGCCCTTAAGGGGAATTAGATGCAACACAAAGTGGTACACACATGCATACACACAAATGCAGATACAAGTTCCCACATTGAGCATTGAACCTCCTATTTATCGAGTTACACAAACTAGAAAGCATAGTATTCGTGAAGTGCCACAGTAGAAGTCTGAATTTAAGCATGTGAAAAAGCACATTTGTACTTGTTGAAAATCCACTGTTTGTAGCAGATGGTACAGTACATCACAGGTTTTGGAATACATGCTTATTGTGCACAGGACAGTGTAACAGCACTGTGATTGTCCCATGTAATTACATACTTCTCTACTAAGATTTACTTATCATCCTTCAAGTACACTGCATTACTGTGAGGAACATATACCTGTTTCACAATATAGGCCCTATCCATCATGTCCTCCACCAACCCTGTTAACTCCTGCTGGGTGACAAAATCGCCAGCTCTACTGGCACTTCTCCTGGAAGGTACCACTGCACCAGCAGCTAGGCCAGAGCTACCTGACACAGGTGGAAAAAATAGGGCAGGGGTTGTGCAGACAACACTGACAGGTTGTGAATCCAAAGTGCTGGATGCCTACAATGTCATCTGTGGAGGTATAGCAGGCTGAGCCACAGTGGTCTGCCTACCTCTCTGTGCAGCTGTCCATTTTTTTTTCAGTGGCAAGGTATGAAAACAGCATAATTTTAAATTATAAACCCAGCAAAATAAAATAAAAAAGAAAGATAGGGTTGGGGGAGAAATAATAGATGATTATATCCATGGCATGTCACATTCATTTATTTATTCAATACATTTTTTGACAGTACATCAACAATTTTGACAATTTACTATCATACACCTTTGCCACATCCATATACGATGTGTGTCATAAAATAAACAAATCTTATTGCTAAGATATAAGAAAGAGCAGCATTTATTTCCATATGATGAATTGGATATATACACTCAAATGTAATAATTGCAAATACCATATTTGAATTGTTTCTGACATATTATTATTGTTAATGTTTTAGAAATATAAATACTGTAAGAAAAACTAATTACCGGTTCTGGGTATTGAACTCACAGTTTACTCTCAGTTGTTCGATCACACCTTGTGTGAGTTATCGTATTCCCAAACTAAAGAAACAAACAAAAAAAAAGAATGACTGCAAAACATGTCAAACACAGAAGTGGAGAATGTCGACTTTAACATTTTTTGAACATTCTCCACACTTCTGCAAGGTGTAGTGTCCTGCAAAACACAATAAATAATGTCTTTGAAGGGGGGCAAATCCACCAGCGCCCCCTCACACACACACACACACACACACACACACACACACACACACACACACACACACACACACACACACACACATACCCTGCTATTTATATATACAAACTCCGAGATCGCACTATAGTGATGGAAAGTGTACATGTCCCGATCCCCACTATAGTACAACCTGGATTTCAACATTTCTTTTTTTGTTCTTTCAATACTATCAAATTGGGCATTCAGACTAATGTAAATTGAACAAAGTCCAATTGCCCTTTTTATAGTAAACCAAATCCACACACAATTAAGATCTTATTGCCTATTGCAAGCAGCAATAGTTACTGAGGAAGACATGCATGCTTGATATCAAGGTCGAGGTATGCTTGCTCAAGATGCTGGTGAATGAGGGACTAAAATTAGTTATCTGGTTTAAATTTGGACCTGAGTCATACTTACCACAAGCATCTCTGATGCAAGTTGATCTCTCCTTGTGTACCTCATAGTTTGCTGCTATTTACTCTGCAGAAAGATCCTCCTTCAGAAGATCAAAAGCTCAAAAGACTGAAAAAGTATCTAAAAGTCAAAATATTGAAATTGGAATTTGCCCTTTTTCCAGTGTTTGCCATCTTGGAGTTGGTATATATAATTAGCAAAGTGTGCTCCTACATGAGTGGTGTAGGGGGCTTGCCCCTTCATTAAAAATATTTCAGATATTTTGAGTTTTAAATAGTTTGATTTTCAGTATCTATCTATATATCCATATATATACATATGTATGTATATATGAAAGCATAATGAATAACTCTATTGGCTGGCTTAATACAGATTGGGGTATGCAGGAAAGCTAATGATTTAATACCTCCTTTGCATGTTTACAGTGCTCACAGGTCTGACTCCACACTATATAAAGGTAATCATGTAGCTAATGCATTTGTATCATTGTGAAGAGACTGTTTGGATCCAGAGTGCTTGATACTGCTAAATACATACAACTTTGGAAGATTTATATACTTTCTATACTGCTTTCTTATCAAGGTGCATAGCCATTACTTAAATAATGTTTTTATTGGGACATTAAGTATTAATTGCTAAGCTCAAGTGCAAGGCAGGTAAACAAGGTGGAAGGAGCTACAGCGTTTTATGCACACACCCTAGTACTGCAAGAACAAGCATCGAGACGTGTTACCTGCTGATGGCTTATAGTTGTGTATGATTAGTTCGACTGCAGGACCAATCAGTATTTCACATTCAACTCTCATTGTTGTACAGTTACTGGCAGGGTGTCAGGAGAAGAGACTTACAAAAAAGTCTGAAAATTCATTGACTGACTTAGGACAGGAAATCATTTTTGTTTATCTTTCTACATGTTATATCAGTTATTTGTCTGCTTTACAAAGTTTGGTACATAATTCTACCTGACATATTTTGTAGGTTTTATTTTCCTAAGATTTGTAGAGTTATTGCAGAAGAGTGTAGTATAACTTCATTGTAAGGTCAGGTATTTTTAAATGCATTAGCCCAAAAATGCATTGGTTTGTAATATCTTTCAGACTGACATCCACAGCATTGGAAATGGCATTATAATAGTTTTATACATTTCTACTTTCCAATTGTGAATCAGCATTGTTAATACTGTGATGTATTACACAGGTAAACATGTTCCCTGTATTACATAATTGTTCTATTTGTTGTTATTTTGTTAAAATATCTATCTACACACACACACACACACACACACACACACACACACACACACACACACACACATATGTGTGTGTGTGTGTGTGTGTGTGTGTGTATATATATATATATATATATATATATATATATATATATATAGAGAGAGAGAGCTGTCCTAACTTGCGCAGGGATAATTACCTTTTAAATTGCTGTGTATATGATGGATGCATGCATTCATACATAACTGAGCTCAACTCCATCCTGTATGTGTATTATACATTTAATTTTGTGTCTGTTTTCTGTTTTATCTCACTCAGGGATATGGCACACAATGAGAAATCTGTATCCTGCAAAGCCACCATTCACTGATGTAGGAAAGTAGGTCATTATCCAGGCCTTACATCACCATGGAGCTTTTATCTTATTGAGAGGTAGACCTGACCAGTCTGCCTGAGACAGGATATGGCAGCAAGTAGTCAATGACTTTAATGCTGTCAGAAGGCATGGCCAAAGTTACTGCCACATACAACATGGGGCTAGTGATATAATAACCTCTTCCCACCACAGGGCAGCTGCTGCTTCCAAGGAACAGGTGGCTATGGGAGGTGGTCCTGCTACTGAATGACCACAAACTGAAACTGAGGAGTTCTTGTCCACTCTCAAAGATCCAGATAGCTCAGCAGAGGGTTCCCACAGAATTCTTGCTAATAGTGCTGATGTGGATGACAAATCCATAGTGTCTCAAGCAGCATTTCTAGGTATGCAAAATAAAATAATTGTGTCATTGTTTTATCTGTACATGTATATATGTAATATGTCTGATATATCTGGAACCAACAATAAGAATGAGTCAGATGACATTGTATTAGAGATACAGAGGAGGCTGCTTGGGGCAGGGGAATTCAACTAGTCAGTAGATTTCTGCATGAGAATATTCTTAATCTATACATGTAAAAAGGATTGTTCTCTGTTTCTTGTTGCATTTGCATTGTGATACTTATAAGCTTTCTTTCCTTTCCTTACAAACATGTACATCTGTATTGCAGGCTGCAGGACTACTTGCACATGGTAAACATACATTTGGTTATTGCTATTACATATATAGGGTAGATTCAGATCCAACTGAAACTAATATTTGTATTGCTTTAGCATCTATTATAATTTAACATACCTTTAATATAAGAAAAGGTTTTGATACATCTTATTACCTACTCCTCTGTTCATTGTGTTTATTGCTTATCATAGTTGACCCAGAAAATTACACTGCAGAGGGCCTGTCACCTGATGTCAGAGTATCTGTAGCCTCAGATCATGATAGTGGTAATGAAGAGGCACAGTCTGTGGGTATAGAGGGTCAGTCTGACACTGAGGTTGTGGCTCCCACATCTGCTGCCTATATTTCAGACACAAGTATGCCTACACATGCCCATGACAGGGAGACCTCTGACATAAGATAGGTTGAGGGTGACACTGTTGATCAGGGAGGGTAGTGTGGTTACTACAGTTGCAGAGCTGGTTGCTTGTCCTCATAGCTATCTTGAGGGCAAAGTGCCACACAGGAGAGTTGAGAGAGGTGTTCAGAAGAGGCCTGCCATCCACCTCCCTCCTGATGCTGGTGTGTCATTAGATGCCACTAAATGTATGTGTAGAGCCATAGTGGAGGCAAGGCACAGGCACATTCTACCAGGGCCTCAGAAGAGATAGTGCGAGTACTAAACACAGTATATTCTTATGTGCATGACTCCCTGGAATATGTGGGCGACTCTGTGGACAGGATGAATGACACACTGGTTTGAGCAGTGTCTGTGATGGAACATGTACTGGGGTAGCGTAGGCATCCATGTGGTCAGAGATCAGTTTGTAGTGTTAGCAGACATGGATGTTCAAGATCCTGCTCCTGTAGTAACACTATTTCCACTGCTCCATCAGTGATTGCAGTGTCCACAACCAGAGATGTTAGTCCATGGGGTTATGGTCCTGGACACTGTCATGAGAAGAACGTATCCACCAGACATCACTCATGTTCAGGTAGCACCCTGATTTCTAGTCAGGACCATGGATGTAGCAGAGGTACTTTTCATGAATGGGGGCAGCAATCCTGAACTAACTTATCTACCATGTATGGCTCATACCTGTCTGAGATGGCAAGACATAGTTCTAGCACAGTGCGTAATTGCACTCATTTGACACCCCCCCCATACACACACACTGAAAAAATTCCCTTAACCATACCACCTCACACATCTGCAAGTTATCTAAATAGTACTGTTGAGTGTTGTATATCTGTTTTTACTGGCCCTGACCATGTTATACTCTGACTGACATGTGTTTTTCACTCACACACTCACTTCTTTGGTGTCATCCTTGCACTCTTGTCACCCTCCCCCCTCCAACCACCCTGTGCAAATGAAGATGATGACTGTGCCCTGCCCGTTGCACATGACTTTGTGACTTAGGGTTAAATAGTCTGATGCACAGAGTGGATAGCGAATGCAACTTACTCACAAACATGCATTTATCCAGAGGAAATGTTTTTGATTCATTGTTCCTAGTCTTTTATGAATGATTTTTTATGTAATTGCTGAAATGCATTGTATTTCAGTTAGTATCATAAGTAAAGCAGTGGAATCAGTAAGTACTTCAGAATTGGGTAGAATACATAACTGTATATTGCAAACATAAGACTTATGAGCTATTACTGACATAAATGTACATCTCAGACAAAAGGTCTGTTTGGGAGCATATACATATTTCCATATGAAAGCAGCATATTATATAACCTTCTTATTTTTACAAGTTGCACTCTAACCTTGCTATTACTGCAGGTACAAATTGTGTCCTGGGAAGCTGTCCCTGTCTGATGAAATCAGACCACAGCCATTACATGTTTAAGTAATGGTTGTAGAGTTTGACAAGCAACAGTTTTTCTATTTGCAAGTGTGTTGGTTCTTAGGCTTTGAGCTAGGTAGTGATTGTCTGTGTTATCCTTTGCCTCTTAGCCAGACCCAGGGCATACTGTGCATGCTTCCATCTGCCAGCACCATCTGCAGCTGGTAGTTCTCCCTTACACTCCTCATATGTATTTGTTGATGCTGCTGCTGGCCCTGCCTATGGTCCCTAAAACTGTGGTGCTGCCCCTTGCTGTTCTTGTTGAAGATGTTTTCTGACAATTATATTGTGTAACATGGCACACATTATAATTATTTCAGCAAAGGTGCCTGCATCATACTGAAGTGCACCTTCTGATGTGTCTAGACACCAGAACCTTGATTTGAGCACTCCAAACACATGTTCTATGATACTTCTGGTTTGAGGATGGACCTCATTGGATCCTTGCTCAGTTGGGTTGTGTGTGCTTCTCATAGATATCATGAACCAGGGCTCCAGTGCATAATCTGCATCCTCCAGTAGATGCCCTTAAGGAATGTCACCACTAGCACACCTGGCTTGCAGCTCACAGTGTTCTGCCTATGGTCCCTAAAACTTCACAGAAGTGTGCTACTACATAGAATTCCTGCATGGTTCTTGCTCTCTCCTGTGGGGTACTTGAGAATCAGATGTAATTCCTTGCATGTTGTAGTAATGCATTTAAAAACTGATGTAATATTCTAGAGACTGATGCCTGTGACTTCCCCAAATATATCTCCTGTGGATTTCTGGAACATACCAGCAGCTACTATGTATAATGCTACACATATCTGTGTTTCTAATGGTATGGGTTCTCCATGATTTCCCTGTGGCCTGAAGTGGGGGTGGCAGAGGTTGCATATTTCTCCAGTGTTTCCCTGTCCACCTTGTATTGCTCAGCATTTTCTGTGTAATGCAGTCCACGAGAAGTCAAATGGGGTGTAAAAACTCTTGTTCTTCTTTCATGAGGTCTGGCAGCAGCAGCACCTTGTTTTAAAGCCTGTTGTACATACAGCATAATGATAGTAGCAGCAACCCCTAACATTTTTTTCCCAAGTCTAATCATGCCTGTCTTCCAAAGAGTTTTGTTGTTCAGAACAAATGGGTACACTGAGTTTACACGGCTGCTTTATAGCTTCCTGAATAGCTCAGCCATGTCGAATTGGTTAATTAGCATGTACTTCTGTTAATTATACTGTCATTAGCATCTTCTGCTGCTTCTCTTTGCTTTGCAGCTCTACCCAACATGTAGACCTGTTTAATGAATATCAAATAGCACGCTGCACTGCCAACATGGTAGCTGTACTTAGTGTAGCTGTGTCAGTTTTCTAACTACTTGTATCATGGAATGGCAAGAAATTTGTAGGATTTTGAGACAAGTATAGAAAATGGAGAAATTAAAAATGTATGTTTATATGAAGGACATTGACTTCCCATCAGTATTAAGTTTTCCTTAAATAGTAAATACTTTAAATATTGAAATACATAAAAGTTAATTTTTCGACTACCCATTCTTTAATTACCTAAATAGAGCAACAATACTGAGGCTAAGTAGACATATTACCAGTGGTAGCATAGTTCTTATATCACTCAAAGGCTGGTTATTCATTTCTGAAACATCAGCCACCAAAGTTCACAATAATATAAGCTGTACCATATTTCCTCTTGTATGAGATCACTGCTGTTCATGTTACTTCTGTATGGCATTTTCATGTAACATTTTCCATGGTTATGATTAAGGAAAACTGAACAACATGCTACAATTAATTAGGAATAGACCAAAAATATATCATACATCATTTATGTTCTGTGTAATCATAGACACCTAAGAGTTACAAATATCTCATTGCCTGACAAGATTTAAATAAAAATAAATGTCTTACCTACTACAAACTACTACAAACCACACAGTTATACAAGGATTCACTCTGACCACAGCATTCTTATTGGACCTTTCACAAACCCTTAATGGACTGCCAGATGCAAACTCCCAACACTATTCCTACCATTAAACCCCTCCCACATCATTCAAAGTTTCCAAGCCTTCTGCTTGGTTCAGCTCTCAGTGATCTTGACAACCAGTTACAGAACCTCACAAAGATGCTGAGGTTTTGTGATTCATTGTATATATCTTCAATGGGATCAAGATAAAAGCTTGAAAATTATGTTGTGGTGTTTCTTCTTTAGGGCAATACTTTGAACGGGTCTATATTAGATCTTCGAATGCTTAGGTTGTCGAATGCTGAAACGTTGACACCTAAACGTTGAAGTCTTATAAACGCAACAGGCCAATTACACAATTTTTTTCCCAGGGAAAAAATTTTCCTGGCCAAAAAAAAAAAAAAAACAAACAAACTCAAAAACCCTAATCAAGTGGGGGGGGGGGGGTTTCAACCACCATCCCCCCCTGACATGGGGGGCTGTGTCCCCCACACCCCTAACTAAATATACCAACTGCGAGATCACTCTATATTGGGGAAAAGGGCAAATCCCTGATGACGGCCAAGCAAATTTTTCCCAGGGAAAAATGTGCATAATTGGCCTGTCGGGTTTATTAGACTTCGATATTTAGGTGTCAACATTGCAACGTTCAACAACCTAAGCGTTTGAAGATCTAATATAGACCTACTTCGAACAAGGGCACCATTTTACTTTGGAAAAAATATTGAAAACAAGAGAAAAGTCAGAAAAGTGCCCGTAGCCAAGTGAAGTCCAGGGCAACTATGCCTAAGGCCAGCCATGCTAACATTGTAGATAAACACATATTTGCCTTGTTTCATTCTCATCACAGTCTTTCAGTTTCTGATATCATGGGCTGCCTTCTTTCTAACTAATCGGTATTCATGCCTAATTTTATCTTATTAATCCCTTTTCATTTTATTAGGCTCAGTTTTCTCTAAATTCTTTTCTAGTTTCTTATATGAATTCTTCTGCTTGTTTAGTTTTTTTTTCCTGCTAAGTCCTTCTTTAGTTGCCTTCCACAGGCTAGGCATAATTGCCTAATAAGTCCTTTCATCACTTTTGTTAATTTGCAGTTCTCTGTGCTATCTTTTGCATCTTTTTGTACTGTTCTGGTCTATCTCCATGTAATCTTACTCTAAACTTTGGGAATTTGGTCTTGCAGTTCTCATGTCAAAAGTGAACCACACTATAACAGTCACTGCTCACTAGCAGTAGTGACAAAAGTTCAAGCATATGCACACTCCCTTTTTAGTCTTCATTGCAGAATCTGTAAGCTTTTTTCTGCTAGCCACCCACAGCTATCTAACTCCCCTGTGTTTCCCGATGGAATGTTTCCTACTTTATGCACTTGAAAGAAGAAAAAAAACAATTGTTCCACCATACCTTTGTCAGACTGGCTACAGAAGGCCAGGTGCCAAGAATAGAAATGTAATACTCTGGGAAACAGCTGAGTGTTGCATTGTGCATACTTTTTTATGGAGTTAATAATCTGATTCTTCTGTATGTAAATAGCAAAGTTCAACTTAAAAAAAAATCTCAGTGAGTAAGATGAATTGTGTGCACTGTCCAAGGATGAGATTAACAGGTGCAGGTAGTACAGTATAGCAGTTGCTGTAGGACAGGTGATGCTAAATGTGGCATCTATAGCATCCAATGAGTGTCACACATTTCTGACATGGTAACAAGCATGTGGACAAAGTTGTTCAGTGGTAAAGATCTCAACTTGATGGCTCTAGGTTCTGGGGTTTATTTCTCATCTTTATTACTACCTATGTGGAATTTGCATAATTGTTTGGTGTTTAATTCACTTATTCCATTTTGTCCCACATCCAAACAATATGGTGTTTAATTGAATATACATAACTGTCCGTATACATTGCATTCATCTGACATTTAGTGCAAAAGACCAAATATTTGATCTGTTAATGAGTTGCTTCCTGTAGTTCAGTGTTCAGGATTTGACTCCTTTAACATCCATTTGTCTGGTGTGTAAATCAGAGAAAGTCAATTTACCAAACAAACCTCCCAGGCCACCCCTTAATAGTGACATGTGCCCAGTGAGCTTACCCAGATACAAATGAATTATATTCAACTATGACCTAGGTTATGGCCGTAAAGGACCTCTACAAATGTCAGAGACCTTGTGTTGGCCACTATGTACCATTAAATGACTACTGCTAAGCTATATATTTCAGGCAGGGTGTGTAGTTGGTTGGCATTTAGGTTTAGAATCATCCCAATGCTGCTAAGTATTTCAGTGCTAGAGGTACACTTTAAATGCAGAAAAAAAGAGACAGCTTTACATCAGTTGTTTTCTTGAACAGTAGTGGTAAACTTCAAGCAATAAAAAGTTTTTATTTTTCAATGAAGGAGTGCGTACTTTACTTGATCAAATGAACAGTGCCAGTGATAAACATAAACATGGCACCATGCCAGTTTATCCTACACAGATTGCATGGTGTTTTGGGGTTTGTGAGGACAAGAATATACTCCTACTTAAAGATCTAGGAGAGAAAGAGACCATGTGCAAGACAGTGGGGGTCTAACCTTCTCTCTTGAATGGGATGGGGAGCTCTATCTCTGAATGCAGTGTTGAGGATGGATTGAAATGCCAAATAACATACCTGTATCATTGGAAAATAAACTTACTGTTTACTTATCAGTTCCAGTCTGATACAGCAAAATGAATGGCAAATTCATAATGTAAGGCTGACATTAAATGTTCTCATTGGTTTGTTTTTACAGGGAGTCAGGCAGAAATTCAGTTTTAGATTTGTTTGTAGTGAACTGGCTTGAGAGAATTTTGACTCATATCTAGCATATTGCATGCTGCACTTCAACAATTTATGTGCTCAGTCTTCAGGCTTGGTAGAAAACGTGGGTGTATTCAGGGGTGTTAAAAGATGCATTCATGTTTTCTCCTTTCCTTTATCAAAGTACACTTTATACAGTCCATTTTACAAAGATAAAAATAAAATATGGATAATCCAGGATGACAAAAGTTTAACTGTTTGAACCTTAATAGATGAGAGCAGCTTATTTGTAACACCAGAAATTCACTTATCATTTTGAAGCCACCTGTGTCAATATATTGAACGGATGCTCCAATTATGTAGTGAAGCTGAGCACATTTTATAAATGTCAGGGTAATCGTGTGCTAGTAATTACTGTTCATTCTAAGTAAAAGTTATTTTTACATTGCTGTTATGCGAGCACAACAGCTTGCAAAAACAAAGCGTGTGTGTGTGTGTGTGTGTGTGTGTGTGTGTGTGTGTGTGTGTGTGTGTGTGTGTGTGTGTGTGTGTGTGTGTGTGTGTGTGTGTGTGTGCATATATTGCCTGTCTGAAAGTAAGTTTGTGTAGCAGATTAATTCTATTTCCATCTTCAACAGCAGTGAATCACTGAAAGGCTAAAACAGCAATACTTATATTCTCTCTCTCTCTCTCTTTCTCAAAATGTTTACTTTGGAGGTTTCCATTTTTACATCAGAGATGGAAATCATAGATACCAGCATGTATGGCTGATGTGCTTTGGAAATTTGTTTAATACTTGGGATAACCACACTACAGACTTTTTTTCACTGGCCTCAATTTCTACTACTCCTTGTATATCCTCCTGCTGCTCTCTCTGCTTGTAATTCAATTATTTTAGTTTTTAAGATTTTTGAACTGCTAAATGTAAACTTCCTTCTGAAATACAGGATAAAGTTGAATTTCATTCTGTTTTTTTTCTCTCTCCATTTTCTCTCTTGCTACATTTCAGCTTGCCTTCAACATCATAACTTCTTTGGTGCTTCTTCCCTCCCAATAAACTTGACTTTAAAATTATACTTGTCTCAATGTATGTTTCTAACGCTGACTTATAACCATGATCCTTTCTGGATTGTAGTGGAATCTGTTCATATCAGACAGCTTTTCCCTGTCATATGTCTTACACTTCCATCTACCATCCTGTGCCCTCGCTTTCCTTTTCACTTCCTCATTCAGCATTTTAACAGCCGTAGTCTACCTTTCTTATGCTCTATTGACTTGCATCCCAGCAGTATGACAGAGTAAAACTATTTTGCTCCTTTCATATTACCTGTTGTGTCTTTTTGATAACTTCTGTTTACTCCCCTGATATTACAGTTCTAACAGAAACCTGGCTAAAACCTGAGATCACCAACAATGAAATTCTCCCCCAGGGTATAATATGCATAGATGTGACAGAAAAAATAAGTGCAGTGGTAGTGAAGCCTTACAGTTTAAACAAAATAATAAAAGTAGAACTTATAAAACAAGCACACCTGATTTCAATAAGCTTGAGGTACTATTTACCAAACTCAAATTAAATGCCAATAAATATCTAACCATAATAGGTAGCTATATTCCTCCTGGCAGTAACCCCAAGTTAAATGAGGATTTTATACATGGATATCAATGACATTCCCACAAGAAACCATCATAATGGGTGACTTTAATACTGACCTATGATTCAGATAACTTCACTAACTATATTAATCTCCAAGGCCTCTCCCAGGTCATCCAATCAACAACTAGAATAGACAAGGTTACCAAAAGGCACTCTATTTTAGACTGTATTCTAACAAACCTGCTCTAGCCTACCAATCAGGTTGTCTCCCTGATAGCATTAATGACCATCTCTCTACATATTTAATTCAACATCAACTCCACCCCCACAGAATTATCACCTACTGCCAAATTCACAATAAAAAAAAAAACTTCATTAATGAAATCTTTAACTCCAGCTTACAAAATTGCAACTGGTCCCCACTGAAAAGTTTACCTCTAGATGCTGTTTTGGACTATTTTAACACCATCTTCATTGAAATACTATACAGACTAGCCCCATGCAGAACTATTAGAGTAAAATCCAACGTCATACCTTGACTATCAAAAGATAGTAAACATTTATTCAAACTAAGAGATAAAGCCTGGCACATCAATAAAAATCACCTCAACCTAGAACACTACAGACAGTTCCATAATAAAGTCAAAACCCAAGTCAAACTAGACAATAAATCATATTATACTACTATACAGCAAAGATACCATAATAATCCTAAAAAATTCTGGTCTGCCATAAGCAAACTCCTTCAGCCAGGACATTCGTCGACCCCCACCCGTACAGCCATTAACAACAAAGATAGCATAGCTGCACAATTCAACTCCTTTGTTACAAATACTATATGGTCTATTACTGATTATCCCAACTTTACCCTTAGATGAATCTAACTTCTTCAATTTCAAACCTGTGCAAACACATACCATTAAAAAAATTACTCTCCAAACTAAAACTTACAACCCTTGCAGCTGATAACCTACCCTTTGAATACTTAAAACTCACAGTAGATTCCATCTCCTACCCAATTTCCATGCTCATCAACTGGTCTATATCTGAACAATACATTCCTCAAACCTGGAAAATATCCCACATAATCCCTTTGACCAAAGGTGGCATGTGGACCAAAGTCTCCAATACAGACCTATAGCTATCTTACTCCCTCTATCCAAAGTCTTAGAAAAGTGCATTCATATGCAACTTTTCAACTACCTCTTATCTAATAATCTACTTTCTAGCACACAGCACTGCTTTAAGCCAAATTATAGTACCACAACTGCCCTACTCAGCTTCACCAATACTATCAACCAAGATAGAAATTATGGGAATCTGATATCCTCCATATTCTTAGACCTCTCCACTGCATTTGATACTGTTTCTTATCAGAAATTACTAAACAAATTCTCCACCCTTAAACTCAATCATTGATCACTCACATGGTTCCTTAGTTACCTAACTAATTGACAAGTTGTCAAATTGCAATATGAACTTTCTTTCCTTTTACCTATTTATATTGGGGTTTCACCAATGATCTATCCTAGGCCCTCTACCTTTCAGTATATTCATCAACAGGCTTCACATAGTCACTCCTCTAGCCTCTATAGCCCAATATGCTGATGACTCGAATGTCATCTGTGCTGCACCTACCCTAAAAATACTGGAAATGAGGACACAACAGTCCTTTCTAGCAGCTGAACCATAGTTATCAAACCCACAACTAATCCTGAACCCATCCAAAACTAAACTCATGTTCTTTCACCTCAGTAAATTATGTGACCTCACAACTCTATTCCAATTATACTCTTCCAATAATACCATAATATCAACTATAGGACAAGCAAAACTACTAGGTGTAATAATAGACAATAACCTAAAATATGACATACATCTATCCCAATCTATCAAAAAGACAAACATAAAACTAAGTGCCCTATATAGACTCAAGCCCTTCCTCACTAGCACTACAAGAAAGGCAATTTCCAGAACACACCTACTCTCTGCCCTTCTGTATGCCTTCCTCATCCTCACCAATCTAAGGAAAACTGATATGACCAAACTAGAAGCCTGCTATAATATAATTGCTAAATTTACCACCAACTCCCCAGACAAGTCTCATCACTGTTCTGCCTTACAACAAATGAACTGGCTTGAACTTCTGCATTACCTAACTTACACCCAGCTTCCTACTGCCCACAGACTGATCCACCAACCAGAAAAAAAAACTCCTGCTCTTCATCAATTGCTTATAACCTACACCAACATCATTGTCCTCCAGTCCTCAAATAATTCCTTACTCCGTGTATCCAAATCCAGCAATGGTGACTCTCTTTAATCCAACTACAGCTCTAAAATTTGGAATAGTATTCCACATCCTATCATAACTACTTCAAACCTATCTCATGTAGAAAAAAACTGCTTAAGAACTTCCTCAGTAATAAATGTCTATGCCCATGCACTATTCCTGATTAAATCTACCTCTCTTCTCCAATACCTAATCTCACTATCCTATAACCAAACTATCTGTATAATTTGCAACTAAATTTATTATCTTATGTCCATTCCTCCTTGTCCCCCTTCTTCTCAACTAGTATGGCCTACCTCTTTTACACTACTATATCTGTCTGTCCTTCTCTCTCTGACTCTTTCCTGATTAAATGCCTCACTAATCAGTCTTTGGACATGTCCACTTAAAAACAGCTGATCACTGTTTTTCTATATAACGAAAATAATAGTTAAACCTGTATGTGAAACTTTATTACATTGCAGTATGTCTATGTGAAACTGTAATCTGTTTTTCTTGTACATTTGTTACCTTGTAATATGTCTGTAATTGTATGTAATTTACCTTTTGAGCTTTTCTCCCAGGGCCACTGTTGAAAATGGGCTCTGTCTCGGTCAGACTCTCCTAGTAAATGGATGTTTAATAAAATAAATTTCCTTTCTGCTAAGCCTTTTATGCCCATATGGTCCACTTTATGACAGCAGTCCCTGTCTGTTGCTACACTTTTATCTACATCATCAGATTCCAGAAGGCCTTGGTTGTGAAGTAACATACTACCAAAAGAAGTTATCCCATGCTAGATTCAAGAAACAAGAGCTCTGACAGTCCCCATTCAGTATATGCTGTTTGGCGACCTATGCTCACTTCCAGAAGGGGAATAATTCTTGTGGTACTGAAAGACTTTGGAGTTGTACAGTGGCAAAGGTCACCAATGTACAACACTAAAGCAATGGAATAGTTCATTAAAATCAATGGACTTTCAACAAATCACCAGCTTCAGCTGCATGAGGGATTTCATACTACAGGCTGTACATTGTGGGAAGCTAGAATTCTTGTAGGAACAAATTCCACGTATAGGCGGAGCTGTTCAATTACTGTATGGATCCTTAGGGGGTGTGACTGAAGAGCAGAAGCATGTGTGACTTGGTGGTGTGTGAGGTAAAACCTAAATTCAGTGGGGATGGAGAGCACAGATAATATAGATAATTAACAACAACTCTCTGGTGGGCTAGTGGAAGGGAAAATACATGCATTCTTCTAAACATCATGCAGGAGTTGCCGTTGAGCAGAATGGCCTCATGGCCTTACAGCTCTAGCCATATGCCAGGTCTGGCGATTCAGGCAAGTTCCCTGCCTGCAGTACTATAGCTGACATGCAGGTGGAGTTATGTCATGAGCAACTTCAGTTGGTGTCAGCCTGTCATGTCCTTTAGTAGGATCACACTACACTAGGAGTGGGTAATGAGATTTATTACTGCAGAATGTCTCAGAATCTCATTACCTGATCTTTGTGCAATGGGAATCCACGCCCTTCTGTGATTCATTCTTGTGAGGTGCTGATCTAGGTGTACACCAGTCCCAAAGTGATGTTACTTCCTGGGTCAAAATGGCCTTCAGGTTTGGGGTAGTGAGCTAGGATGGCAGGAGGTGTCCACAAAGTTGCTCTGAACCTTTTGGAATTCAATCCATAATCAGTCCTTTTCTATCTAATATCAGCCAAAGATTAATTTCTACCACACCTTGATATTTTTCATTTCAACCGTGCCTTCAAATCAAACCCCCTATCTAACAATGAATGCTCCAGTAACACACTTTTGCTCTGGCTTTCAACTTGTAGATCTTTTGATGTTTATACATGTTTTCACATCAAAAATACCTCTCAAAGGGGATGCATTTCTGATGCATTCCTGCTGTCATGCAGTTTTACATTGTGTACGTATTCTTCTGTACCATATGTGAGAAACACTGTTTTATTTTCATAGTTAACCTTGCAATATAGTAACACTTGTTGCTCTAATTCATTAATATTACTTTCAAAGAGAAAATACATTTATTCTATGAACACTGTGCTACTTTACTATTAAAAATAAATTCCTTCTTGCTTTTCTGGAAATGGTTTTATGATTATGCATTCAAAGTACTCTTAAAAAGCTGCATCATGTCTGCTTATTGCTTTAGAGAGCTTGCTGCCTACTTAACAGTCTCTGTCTATGTTTGGCCTGCTAGGCAAATGGATCTCAGCATAGCACTGAGGTGTTCTTTCATATGTTTGAGGTAATTTATTAGTTTTTAGAGCAGTTTGTTGGGCTCCAGTCCACATTTCTTAAACTGAACATTTAACATGTCGAGTATTTACAGAAAAAAGGACACTCATTCATCATATGGTGCAGTTAAGTTAGATTATATTGATTTTTTCTGACACCTTATCAATTTGTTTGCAAATGCTCGGATAGATTAATTTAAACTAGATATTCAAATACTTATTTTGAACAGATGGGTGCCACTTAATTTATTAAGATTTTCTAGAGCTATGATTTAGAATCTAACTTTATAACTTGTGACTGTTGACTTTTGTCAGAGCTGTGACATACAGTGCCCTTGTATGGATTCAACTGTTTATCTGGAGGTGACAAAGATATTATTAGGAACATTCATTTTAACAAGTTTGCTTGCTTTCATTGCTGCTTTGCCTTCTAAATATGAGCATTCTAGGAAATGACAACCTGCTTGCTGCATGGCAATGCTTTCTGAATACTAGAATTTGTAACCATGTATGACCATTCTTAAAGTTTTTCTTTTCAAGAGAGTCAGGGATTTTTTTCCGCATTTGTACAGAAGTCCAGATTTTTGATCAGTAATACAATGTATATATACCACCATCTGCAGCTATGTTTACAGTTCCCGGCCTTTTCTTTATATTTATTTAATGACTTCCATTTTCAGTTTCTTCGTGATACATAAAAAGGTCAATATTTAGGGTGTCTCAGCCACAGTAGTGAGAGTCACATGATTTATGTACATGGTATCACAGATGTCTTTTTGCACTCAGTGCATCTCCTAAAGCAGTGTGCAGTACCCTGAGGTGGGGATCACTATACCATACATGGGAATGATACATTTAGTACTTCATGAAATACACAATAACAAGTAGATAGAGATACCTGCATCAAGATACTGGCTACAATGTGCATTAAAGATAAGAAAGGGCATCATGATGAATGCAGCTTTCTTCCTTATAGAAGTTTGGACTCTCACCTGAGAAATATAAAACAATAGTGCAACAGTTGCTTATCTAATTCAAACTGCTAGCTGTATAAAAATTGTCTGCAATATGGTAGGTGTTGTTGAAAGACAATGCCACAGAAGGGAATACAGCTCTCTACCAAACATGTTATAAATTATGTACCCTTCCAGCAAACCGTTGGAGTAGATAAATGTACACCTGTAGTACATTTTCTTATCCCTACTACATAATCAAGATTGCTGTCTAAATGTATTGGCTCCTGCTTTGGCTGGGAACAAAACCAAGGCAACTGCTTAGAAGGTAACTATGCTTCCTATTAAATCACCAATGCTACAGAGAGCTCCCAAAGTCAGGGCAGAGCACTTGCATCTTTTTCATCCCACAGTCCAGTGGTAGAGGATGTATCTGAACAAAGGGCAGTCTAACCGAGGACAACTATACACAGGAATTTGTGTGGCTTCAGGCGCAAGGAGGTAGACAATACAATGTATTTGTGAAACAGACTCAGAACACAAACACACACACACACACACACACACACACACACACACACACACACACACACACATACACAAGCATATGATCATGCATATGCATACATAAAGGTAAGTTTACCGTTTATCTCTTTCTGTGGCTTTCACTGGACAGAGGTTTCATTCATGTTTATGTATTGCAGCAGAAGCTGCATGCATTACTAGACAATGGGCACCTATTGATACTCAGGTACAGCACAATTTATGTCCTTACATTTATAGGTTTCTCTTATTACCCCTTCTTGTGTACCATCCCTGTTTTTCTTCTCATAATGTCAGCATTTTGCATGACAACTATCACTTCTATTCATTTCTGTCACTGAGTTATATTGGTATTTATTTTATCTTGGTAAGGTTATGCCTTTTTATTGGGGCAGTCTCTGAGATCTATGCAGACTTACTCCAGATTGCTGTTTCTTTCAGTGTTTTGAATGAGCTATGGATACATGCCTTTTATTTCTACCTTTGTATGGACGCATATACATTGATTTTGTGTACTTCATGGCACGTCTGTATCTGTGTATTTCCATATGTCTGCAACCATGTATGCCTGTTGTAGGTACCTCATGCAGGAACAGAGTCAGTCTTATCTATATTTTGCATTGTAACTTGCACTGGATTGGTAATATAGTAACTTTGGGCTGGTTGGCAGTGCCTTGTATTTGCAAATTGCATACTGACATCCTTAGTGCACACCGTGGCTCACAAAAGATTGTGTTAGCAGCCTTACATCTGATGCTTACCGCTTTTGTATCTGTACTGTGCACAAGTAACAAACATGGTCCTCTGTAACATATCCCTTCTGTAACCAAAGTATTTTGGTGTACGAATTTCATATGTGAACTTTCTGCCTATGTTTTGTGTGTGTGTGTGTGTGTGTGTGTGTGTGTGTGTGTGTGTGTGTGTGTGTGTGTGTGTGTGTGTGTGTGCACTCAGGTGTGAAAGTTGGGAGTCCTCATTATTCGATAAGCAATAATACCTTACATGTGTTCACTTCCTTAGATTACTAATGTGGAAAATAGTAGATGTGAGGGTGTCATATGATGGCAGACATCAAAGTATGAGACAAGGAGTATCTTTGTGTAGCTTGACCAACAGGAATGAGCACCCCTGTCTGGAAGGGAAGGTGTTATAACTGGTGATTTGTGATTTTGATGTCATCCTCAGGTCTGCAGAGAAGAGTCTATTTGAAATATAGCTGGATCTATGTTCAGCTGTTTTCACTACAGTCATATCAGCTTAAAGTAATTTTGTTAATGTCTATGTTTGTTTTCTGTGGGTGCACACTGTAGTTACCCAATGTCTGTCATGTATCACCAGGTCAAGAGAAAAAGTGTTTTTGCTAGGAGAAACTTCCAGTGTCGTGAAGCAGTGCTAAAGATGAAATGGATCGATACTGTTCAACTAGACTACTGTCATATTACAGACAATGCCAAACTACAGATTTAAAAATATGCATATATATATATATATATATATATATATATGTATACGAACACACATGCATGAGTGCACACACACACACACACACACACACACACACACACACACACACACACACACACAAACTGTTGTTTCTAGCTATATGAAGAAAGGAATTACCCTTAGCCCTAGAAAGTAATCCATTAGTAATATAAAGTGCCCAAAATTAATGGTTGAAGGATCAGTGTGCTAAGTACCATACATCAAGTGTAATGAGCATTTAATCTGAATCTGGTTGTTCTTCCATCATTAAACTACTAAACTGTGTAGCGTGTTGTAACCTAGATCTATTATGATGTAAGATGACAATAAAAACATATTCAAAAAGTCTGATACTGAATTAGTGTAAGATTTTTTCCCAGCCACTGTAGGAATTCAGGGATAGTAAAGATAATTCTGTGTTTTGCATTGTGTTCACATACACAGAGGAATAACATATCCCAAGAATACATGACCACAAAATACGAATGGTGTAATATGATAATAAAAGTCCTTATAATACAAATTAAAACCAACTATAGACTGAAAGTAAAAAAGGAAAAAAACTCAGAGATATATGTATTTTAGCTATTTAATTAGGAGCTTTTGACCATACAGCAGCATTCATCAGAATAAACTTTTATACTAAAATCACTCTTTTTGTAGTATTTAAGCTGGAATCATATGATCATCACATGACCTTCACACTGAAGCAATTTTTCTTAAAAATACAATAAAATGTGACATTTCATATACAGTTGCACCAGATTTTATTGGGTCTATATTATATTCTCGAAAGCCGACAATATCAAAGCTGATATTGTTGATACGAGAATAGCGAAAGCGCACAACATCGAATGTGTAAATGGAAATCTCTGTAAGGGGAGATTTCCATTTACTGCAATGTAGTGTGGGATCGGAGTTGGTATATTTAAGTAGCAGGGGGTGTGGGGGGCTCAGTTCCGCACATTGGGGGTGCAGGGGGGCTATCCCCCTGCTTAAACCTGTTAGGGTACTTTTTCCTTTTTTTTTGTTGTTTTTATAAGTTCAATGTTTGAAGACATCGACCATACATTTTTAAATCCTTTCTTTTTTTAAAATGATGTTATAATTAACTGTTACATTTAATCTTGGAGGAATACTTGCAATCAACATTATTTGCTATTTGATCTCATTATATTCCAATTCATTTTCACTGTCACCGTTAAACTCTACTGGAACATGATCTATTACACAAAATGAAAACTTTTTTTTTGTTTGTTTAAAGAACATTCTGCTGAGTGCTTAGCTAAAGCATTGTCACATTTTGCATAAACATGTTCATAAATTAATTTCTAAATTCTCTGTGTGTCTTACCAACATAAAACACTTCACATGATAAACACGTTGCTACATACACAATATATGCTGATTTTTTTTCAAAATAATTTTTATTTTTTCATTATAAACATACGCAAATGTGCATATAGCAAATACAATAAAATAGTAAAAAAACCTTTTACAATATTTGCATTCATTCATGATAGACAATCATTTTATCCATGAGAAGTTATCAGTATTTGTTCCAAAGGTTTTCCAATTTTTGCCATGCTATTTTTTATGAGTAATGTTATGAGTTCTATAACAAATGGTTTGCAGTTTTTTCTTTTTGCAAACAACTTTTGCTAAATTAATAAAATCTTTAAACATAAAATCTTGTTTACTTTTCCAGTTCAAAGTAATAACTTTTATGGCAATTGCAAGAATTGACCAGAGTAATTGAATCTGAGATTTAGATATTACATTAGGTATAAGAACATAGAATAGGATTAGTGAATTATAAATATGACAGTTATCAGACCATAAAGCATTTACAAAATATCTGAAGTCTTTCCAGTATTGAACAATATTTCTACATTCAATGAACATGTGAACCCTGTCAGCCTCTAGTAATTCATCACATTTCCCAGATTTACTTTCACTGTTTTTGAGTTATTTATTTTATGTGGAGTATAGAAACTCCTTTTCATAAATTTCCATGTATACAATCGCCAATATAATAAAGAGGAGGTACCATATGTAGAATTCAATAACAATTTTTTGGATTCATCACATATTTGTTCTCCATTAATATTTACATAGTAATTCCAAAAATCTGAGTCAAACTTTAGAGTGTCTTCTCTTAGTAACTTATAGATAGGTGAGATACGTAATTAATGATTATCTGTCTTTTCAAGACACTTAATAAAAAGGTGAATCAAACTAGGTATAAATTCAGTCTCTTGGTTGATAGATACTCTCATTTTGTTTTCTATAAACTGATGTAATGAGTGTATAAACAACCGGGTCTATATTAGAAGCATGAAAAGGCTTCTGAGTAAATATGGAAACAGTGACACATATTCATCGAATCGCATTTAAGTGATTCAATGAATATGTCATAGGGCAAGGAGATAGTTGGCCAACTTCACAGAGTTGCCCTTTTCTTCCCTATAGTGCGATCTCTGAGTTGATATATTTTTTTAGTTAGGGGGTGGGGGGTGTGGTGGGCAAAGCCCCCCACCTGTTTATGGTGTTAAATTATTTTTTTTTTTTAGTGAATGGCCATGTAAGTCTTTTCCCTAGGGAAAAATTTGATTATGGAGCCATTCGTTATTGTCAGGTTTCATGCATTATGTGTCGACTTTTATGTAGTCGCACACATGCACTTTCAGTCTTATAATATAGACCCTAAACAATCAACTGTCTTGACTATTATGAAAACTACATAAAAGAAACTTTAGTGGTTTAATACTCTTATTTTCAATAAACTGATTCCAGAATATCAAGTTATTTTCCTTTAATTGTTACATCGCATTGATGTTGGAAGACTCTAGGCAATCAGTGGAGTATGCTATAGGGAATATAAGAAACATAAATTGTTTAATGTTGTAATTACAATCAATTATATTTTTAAAGTTATTAAATATTTGATTAATGCCATAAAAATATCAAACTTCTTATTAAATAAATAAAATTCACATAAAAGCCAATGAACTCTACTTATTCCATATTGCCCCTTAAACTGATTTTCTATAATTCTGACATCAGTTATACGAATCTCATGTATTGTTTTCCAGCCAGATATATAGGTAAGTGTGATCCAATGTAATATTACATTAATTATAACTGATTTGTAATAAAGATCTAAGCTAGGGAATGCTATCCCATTACTGTTCCAAGCTCTAATGTGCCATTTATATGCAATCCTAGATTTTAAGGGGAACCATAAAAGTTTAAGTAGCATGGAATATAATTTTTTTAATAAGTTTTTGGGAGGAGGTAGTATCAATGACCTTATATAAAACAAAATTTTAGGTAACATTATCATTTTAATTAAAGAGAGCCTATCCTCCATTGTAAAGAACATTTTATTCCATCTTTTGATTAGTTCACTAATAGTGGTTGTTAAATAATTGTAGTTTAGTTTAACAGACTCTTTCCATGTACTCTGTATACCGAGACCCAAATATTCTAATACATCATTCTCCCAATTAAACAGGCTATTCTCTCTTAGGTTTTTGTTGATATTTTTCTTAATTAGTAATGTTTTGGATTTATTATGATTAAATTTAAGCCCAGAATTTTTTTCAAACTGCTTAAGGAATTTATAACATCACACAAAGAACCATCAACATCACCCAACATTAACAACATATCATCAGCAAATAATTGTATCTTAGGACAACAGTCCTTATTAATTTGAAAACCTTTTATATTTTGCTTGTTTCTGATATATGTAGTAAAAGATTCTATTGAAAGAGAAACAATAATGGTGACAAAGGACAGCCTTGTCTAGTTCTCTTGAGGATTTCTAGTGGTGAGGACAGACATGATCTGATTTTCACATAAGCTTGTACCCCACTATAAATTTTCATTAATAAGTTGACAAAATCTGAGGAGAATTCAAAACCAATCAGAATTATTTGTAGATAAGACAAACTAATAGAATCAAAAGCCTTTTGTATGTATAGGCTGATAATAGTTAGTTGTTTTTTGTTGCATGCTATTTCTATCAATGATAGTAATTTAATAATGTTATCTTGCACTTTTCTATGAAGAATGAACCCTGTCTCATCATTATGTATTTGATTAAGTAATATTTTCTTTATCCTATTAGCTAATATTGTCATGAAATATTTATAATCAGTGTTTAGCAACAAAATTATAAAGCATTACTGCATTACTGAAGGATCGTCCCATTCGTTTGGAAAGTCTCACATATTATTCCAAGGGAGACTCCACTGACCTTTCAACTACAGATCCCATAGCCCTACTCTCCCCTTTATCTTATCTATGGTATGGGAAAGTGCATCAGGCAATTTTAGACCACCACCTTCTCCAAAAAAACCCTTCTCAACTCCCAACATGGCTTGACATGGTAAATCAGGTTCCTATCTACTTAAATAACAGACATCAAGCTGTAATGCTTGAATAAACTCTACCTTCCCCTCAACATTTATTATTGGTGTCCCCTCAGGGGTCCAGGGTCCATATCCTCCTTTTTTCCCTTATTCATCAATGACCTTCCTTAAGCAGTTCCCAAGCTATACAACCACAACACGCAGATGATTTATATATTATATGCTCAGCCAAATCTGAAATTGAACTTCACTTCCAGAACTTATTTTATTAGCTCAATAGAACTATGGTTTACAAAACGCTCTCTCTTATTAAATCCAAAAACTAAACTTCTACTTTTTACACCTACCAATAAATAAATATAATCAACTGACCATTGCCCATAAAATTCTGCATTGTACTAAACCTGCTCAGTAACACTCTCATACAGCTTCATGATAAATTGTATTATGTTTAGTCAATATTTTGTGTATTATTAATGTAGTTGATCTCATGTATTTACTTCGTTTGGCTATCTCCCCGGCCCTCTACTGAAAATGGACATATATCTAAATAAATAAAATAAAATAAAATAAAATTTGCCTATATGAATCACAAGATTTGGAGTCCTTACCTTGTTTTAATATGGGGGATATAATTGAGTATTTCCATGATGGGGGTATTATACATTTTCCCTTAACCATAGTAAAGGGACTCATCATTTTCTTTATTATATAGTTAGGACAAATCTTATATAGTTCAGGAATTATTCCATCCAGTCCTGGAGATTTATTATCTTTTAAATTCTTTATTTGCTCTTTCACTTCTGTTAGTGTTATTTGTTTATTTAATATGTTATTTTGTTGCATTGACACATTAGTAGTTATATTTTCTTGAATAAAAGTATTCATTACATTATCTCATCTCCAAAAGTGGTGTGTTATTATTTATATCTTTATGGTAGTTTTTGAGCACTTCTAGTATGCACATTAAGTTAAATGTACTCTTAACTGAACCATCACTTTTATATTTAATCTCATTAATAAGATTTTGATTGTTTATTTTTTTTTGATCTTACCACTATTTTATGTAGATATTTGGGATTTACAGCATAAGATTGTTATTTCAATTTTTCCAGGTTTATGGCTACCTTATGGTTCAGAATTTCTAAGTATTTTTGATTTAACTTAGTAATTTTATTATGTGCTACTTTGTTATTTGGTTTTGCATCCATTTTTATCTTGTCTATTTTTTTGTAAGTCTAAAAGTTCTTTGTCCGACTCTCTACTTTTTTAAGGTACCAAGATTTTATTCTACCATATATATATAAACTTTAAAGGTGTCCCATAGTATAGTATCAGTCACTTCACCATTATCATTTGTTTTCATAAACATCTATTTCTTTCATTATCCATTCCCTAAAGTCATTTAACTTAATTATGTAAACAGGAATTCTCTGTAGAAATCTTACATCATCTGTATGTGTAGTTAATGTAAAGTGTATAGTATTATAGTCCAAAAGTAGACAAGTCATTATAGATATGTCACTTATTTTAGAGTATATATTATTTGATACAAAGACCTTATTAATGTTTGTTTGTGTACCAAACCAATATGAATAGTGAGTATAGAATAAGGAATAATGTTCTCTTAAACCATGTATATCTTTAAGGTTCATCTCATTTGTAAAGTCATTTAACTTCTTGGCTTGAGATGTTAGTTTGATTTTACCATTTTTAGAAGTATCATTGCCTGATGATAGGCAGTTAAAATGACCTGTTGCTATAATTTCCCCTTCTGCATTTAAAGTAATCAGGTCCAGATATTTGTCATCATATTTAGTACTCAGTCCTGGTATCCAGGATGTATTAATCAAAGTATAATACTTCCTACTGATTTCCAAAATAACCATGCTTAGCATACCATCTTTATCGGAAATTGTATCTATAATTCTTGGCATAGTATAAGTATTTTTCCATAGAATAAAAGTGCTCCTTCTCTTAGTCTTAAAACATGAATCAGCCAGAATGGTATAGTCATTGAATGAGTATTTTTGTAGATCGTTTTTTAATATATGGGTTTCCTGTGAAAAGATGAGCTGGGCTTTATGCATCTTTATATATTTAAGGAAATCAGCTTATTTGACATTATTGTTCAAACCAATAATATTTAATTATAAACATTTATAAGCCATGACTATAATGTATATGTTATTACTAACTGAAAAACCTTTCTTCCGTGTTGACTTGAAATCTACTGAAAACTTACTTATCGTGAATGCATAACGTGTATTAAGCACTACTTTAAAAAAACCCAAACTATTTACAAACACATACATGAAACATAACGTTTCTGGTTTAGTTAAAAACTTAACTAAACCATCCATCCAGCACCTCTCCAATATCAAACAACACAAATTATCCATCTCTGCTTAGAATATAGTATAAAAACAAAAAAGAAAAGCATTATGAAAACAACTAAACAAATCTGAATCCATGAAATATACATTAGAATGAGAGTCTCCAATATATCTGAAGCTATATGAATATGTCACATAGGATAATAGCACCTCTAATACATAGATATGCCAGAAATACACATTGGATCAAAGTATGTATAAACATTAGAAGCTGAAGGTTAAAAACATTGTCATTATTTCCAAGACTTTTCAAGAAACATCAGATAATAAACCATTTTGTTAATCATCTATCTAACATTTTGCATGTAAGGATCTATTGAATATATATATATATTTTATATATACATATATATATATATATATATATATATATATATATATATGTGTGTGTGTGTGTGTGTGTGTGTGCATGTGTATAAAACACTTATTACAACATAACTATTATATTTTGCAATTATACACATATTATTCATATGTATTAACAATATCTATGTTGACGTCTTTCATCAGGAAGGGGGGGAGAGAAAAAGAAAAAGGGGGCCTCACAACCCTCTGTTTAGTTACTAAAGGCTTAGTTATATAACATAAGTCTGATGTTAATACGCATAATGAGTTTTCTAAAGCTCCTAGTTCACTTGATGTCATTTAGTTACTAATAGTGTCATTGAATCTGCAGAATGTATACAGCTATAAGAGAGCACAGGCATTTTCAAAGAAGTTAAACACTTTTATCAGAACTAATTATTCACCATTCAAAGTATCTAGTGAAGGATAACAGAATTTCAAGAGAAAAGAATTTTAAGTACAACCATTTAACAAGTTTAAAAGGTCAAATTATGTCATCACTGTTGTTTCCTCAAGCTACAGCTTAATAAAGTTAAAATCGCTGGAGCAATGTCAGACTCAAAGCCAGTCACAAGTGGTGTCCCACAGGGATCTGTCCTGGGACCCCTCTTGTTCAGCATTTATTTCACAGATGTGAAAGCAAACATGGGAGGGTTGTGGCTGACAAAGTTCACAGATGACTGCAAACTAGGCGCCATAGTCGATACACCAGCGGACACATACATCCTACAAAAAGGTCTCACAGAAATGGACAACTGGTGCCGGAGTCATGGCCTTAAACTAAATGCCAAAAAATGTATAGTCATCCCCTTTGGGAAAAACAAAGTACCCACAAATTATCACATAGACAGCAACCCACTGAGTATGGAAAAAGTAATCAGAGACCTAGGGACCCAAGTCGACAGCGACCTCTCATTTGACACCCACATTGCCAAAGTGGTTAGAAAAACATTCTACCTTGCACACCTCATCATGAAGGGATTCACATCCAGATCCAGGGATGTCATTGTACCCCTATACTCCTCCCTCATCAGACCCATGATTGAGTACAATGCCCCATTTGGTATGTACCTCACCCGACATTTGCAACAGCTGGAGAGACCACAAAAGTACCTCACCAAGAGGATCAAGGGTCTCCAACATATGTCTTATTCTGCCAGACTAAAGAAACTTCAGCTCTATTCAGTAGCATACCGCCTGCTCAGAGGTGATCTCTGTCTGACGTACAAGGCCATGTCCAATCAGGATCTCATGGACATGCTCCACCTCAAAAAATCTAAATCCATCAGGACCACGAGAGCTAAAGACTTAAACCTCGGCACAAGTATGAATAGGACATGCTGGAGGGATAGATTCATAACCCAGAGGCTTCCCATGCTTTGGAACAAGATCCCAGTTCGTATTAGGCAGAGCCCCTCACTGACTCTCTTCAAGAGAAATCTTGATGAGTGGATGGGAGATCGTAAGTTTACCCCAGGGGTCACATCTGTGTCACTGCTAGACAGGGGCACAGTAAACTAATTCTATTATATAAGGGGACCTTCATTGTGTCACTACTAGACAGAGGCACAGTATTAATTTTATTCTGTACATTTTTGTACCATTTCATGGGGTGACAAAAGCCACATCACTATGGCTAGGCTTACAAATGCCCCAGGGCAGATAGCCTAGTACTATACTATGAAACTATGAAGCTTGTTAAAAAGTATCTAAATAGGCTCATGAACAACAGAAGTTGTCTCTAGTGAGGAAAAAAGCATTTTCAGTGGGAAATTCAGATCTTGAAGCTTTTAGAGTTTACAGAAAAAAAAAAAAAACACTCAATCTGCCTTGCCAGTGCATGTCATGAATCTCCACAATGAGAACAGGAAAACAGTCATACAGACCACCAGTTTCCTCACAAAACATCAGCATCATAAAAAAATTAACCTTTTCATATAAAAACAGCTATTTAGAAGTAACAACAGCTGCCTCAAATCAGAAATTATATTATAACATTTCAATCATTTACCCACCAGTTAACCAGCCCACAGAGAGAGAAAAAAAAGGAACCGAGCATATATATATATATATATATATATATATATATATATATATATATATATATATATATATGTAAACTTATATTTAGCTATCTATAAAACACCATTAATGTACTATATTAATGTTTAAATGTATCTAAACAAAGAGTCTAAAACATCTAGTTAGAAACACTAATCAGAAACACCTTGTTACCCCACCACTGACCCACTAGAAAAAAAAATGCACTTTGGTATTATGTCAAATTATACTATTACTAGAGAATTAGAAGACATATATCATTTGTAGTCATTTAAAAGGGAAAAGTATGTAAAGTACTTATAATCGGGAAAAGAGAGAAAAGGAACACTGGTAAAAAAAAATAGGAAGAAATAAGAGAGAGAGAGAGAATGTTATTTAAATATTTAGTACTATATGTAATTAGAACAAGTAGATATAAAAAGGAAAAGAGAAAGTTTATAATAAAAATGATTCACATTACCTTACAGCATTGAGACATTCCAGAATCAAATATATTATGATTCATAAAACAAAGCATTTAAAATTATAAGGAATTTATTAATTTGTCCTTTAGTGTCTTAGTTTTGTTTGCTCCTTCCTTCACAGACCATCGATTTTTTGTTACCTGTCTCTTCAAACTATGGGATAACCACTCCATTTTTTCTGTGTCCGACAGTATTTTCTTCTTTTGGATAAATTCTACTGCTTCTTGTAGGGAATCAAAGATCTTCACTCCTTCTGGCAAGGTGAGTTTTATTCTTGCAGGAGAAAGAATTTGAGCTTTAATATTGGCTTTTTTCAAGGACTTAATTAGAGGAACACATTTCTTTCTTCTGAATATGACTGTAGAGGTGGAGTTATTTGTCAAAATGAATAACTTTTTCACCAATCTTGATAAGGGAGTTAGTCCAAGCTGATTTCAGCACTAAGTCCTTGTCTTGCGAGGAAAGAAATCTAACTATTATAGACCTGGAGTTAGATGAGCTCAGAGATGAAGTTGGATTTGCCAGGGACAGATGAGCCCTCTCAATTCCAAAAGAGAGGGATTCAGGCATGTTTAGTGCTGATGAAAAGCACTTATTGAGGAACTGAATCATGTTAGCATCCTCTTCTTTCTCAGGGATTCCATATATTCTTATGTTATTCCTCCTTGATCTACTTTCAATGTCTTCCAGTTTCTCAATCAGCCTAGTGTTTTGTTTCAGAAGAAATTCATTATGATGTTCATTTTCTATCACTCTAGTATCTAGGTCAGTTACTGTTTCCTCTAAGGCAAAAATCTGTTTAGATTGTTTTTTTTTTTTTTTGCTATGCCATTTAGAAGTTCCAGTTGTTTACTGCATTCTTGTTTGATAATATCCATTTTGTTTTCAAATTTGTCCATTTTTAGTGACAGTTCTTGGATGTTTGTTATTATAAGATGTAATTCTTTCTTCACTCCACTCTCTTGGTGTGGGATCTTCAAGTTGCTCATCTTGAGATCTCTAGCAGAAAACTTCTTGACAGGAATAATTAAAAAAATATCTTGACTATGTATTAATTTTTAGAAAATAACAAAGAGTCTATGTTAATCTAACTTTTAGTATACTTTTAGTTAGATGTTTCTAAAAATTAAAGTATATTTCCTGTCAGGTGGTAATAGAGAGGTATTATTCAACCAATTCCAATATAACCATTTGCTTCATTCCTCATTACTAAAGAAATGATTGCAGTCATTCCAATATAACTTCATGTTTCAATTCTCATTAATAAAGAAATCAACCTCTTTTTATAACACAAGTTAAAGCTGTGTGCGGGGTTATAAAATAACAGTCATCAGCCAAGTGTCTATTTGTAGCTTTGACATAATCATCCTTAAATCAAATCACAGCCCCAGCTGCTTTTTTCATACATTATATACTGACATCTTAATTGCACAGTGAGGCTAACAAAACATTGTAGATTTATTTATGCTGCTTACCTTGTATGTATTAGTGCTGTACACAGCCAGCAAACATGGTCCTCAACACCGTATGTCATCTGTACCCTAAATATTTTGTTATAAAAATTTCAGATATGAACTTTTTGCCTACATTGTTTTGCATGGAAGCTCTGTAAACACTATACCACATATATCCATACCACGCTCATAGTAATTTGTATGTGTGTGTCTGTTTGTGTGCACCCACATGTAAGTGTGTGTGTGTGTGTGTGTGTGTGTGTGTGTGTGTGTGTGTGTGTGTGTGTGTGTGTGTGTGTGTGTGTGTGTGTGTGTGTGATGATTTGCAATGATCTGATACCAGTTAGAACAATAAGACAGCATTAAATTGTGAATAATAATGAACTTTTGTGCACTCCATTTATGAGGAATAATGAATGAATTCTGCATTACTAATGCTCTTGAAAGAAAATGGTCATTGGGAAGCCTTCAGTACAAACCATAGTCTTAGCAGACTTAAAAGGGAATGGTATACCAATTGTTAGAGAACAAAAATATCTTTATGTAACGTTTCATCCCTCATACATTTATACAGATAAGATCTCCACCAAGATATCACAACTAAAGCTATGTTATAGATTACCACAACTACTTTCCCCAGTAGCATACATGGCATTAGGCAAAACTGTTCTGATTCCTAAAACTGAATATACCATCTCCTTTACTTGACATTTGCTCTGCAGAAGCATGAAAAATTCAAGTAATAGAAAATAAAATACTTAGGCTTGTCTATCTTCCATGCAATAACAAATGAAAATGAACTCAAAGAACCAAACTGTTTTAAAAATAATATTAAACAAATTTAATATGATGATAGCAAAGCTTTTGAAATAAAACTCTGCCTCAATGCTTTCAACAACATTAACATGCATGCATTCTTATATACACCATGGTGCAGTACGTCACAGCTGGATTTATTTGGTGAAATGGACACAGCTTGTACTATTACAGAAGGCACACCAGTGAATATGACTATGCTTTTGAACTGTATTAATTTGTTGAAGGACCAAGGTAATTATTTTATGGCTGCTTCTAATAATACAGGTATGACAGGAAATAATATAACTGAATGCTTGCGATGTAAAGGACTGCGGCTTATACAGACATGATCCTTGGTGCTTCAGAGACTTTGAGTCATTTTAACTTACAGGATTTTTTCATGGCTAAACACACCTTTGGGGATTTTAATATTGATTTGCCTGTATTAAATCTGTGCACGATTAATAATCACGATCCTTCTTTAAAGGACATGATTATATCCTTTGAAAAGCTTTCAGTCAAGTACAAAGCTATGCAAATGGACAGTTTATTCTTAAATTGTTGTATTAGAATAGATGTGTTCCAAAGGGACTTCCAATATTTAAATATCCAGAGTAGTAGCTGGTTCTGTGTTTCACAATGAGCTACTGGAATTTTTTGATAAAATGGGAACTGAAGTTATGGAAATCATAGTTCAAGATAACCTGCATAATTAAACTAAACTGTAAAATGAAATATGTATCCTGAACAAACATATTAAGGCTGATTTGTTTTTTCTCACCATCTGGAAGATTTTAAACGAGTGGTTGAGAAAGTAGAACACCATAAATTAACAGCTTTCAGATGTAAACAGAAGAAAATCAGAAGGGATATTAATGGATATCAAAATAAGACTGTGTATCTCAATGCAATGGGAAAAGTGGATCTGGCAGATCAATACCAAATTATGACCTAAGTTGAGTTGACAATAGGATAGGGGATGAAGTATTTGAATTTACATCAGGTGATGCCCAACAGAAATCCAAGAGATTAGAGGAAAAATGGGAGATACAAAAATAACAGTTTCTCCAATTATCAAAATAATTATAAGGAACAGGATTTTCGGAATGGGTACCACCAGAACAGACAGTTTCAGAAGCAGCTAAGATGATTGTTTCATCGCCTGCTCCAGGGTGTATTGTCTGTGACTTTGGAGGAATTCATATCTATGAGGGGGTTGATGAATGAAGAGAATGAGAGGGAGAGAAGGTTGGATGATGTGAGGATAGGGAATCATGAAGTGCAATGGATTAGCAAGGAGGAAGTAAGGATAGCTAAGAAAAGGATGAAGAATGGAAAGGCTGTTGGTCCAAATGACATACCTGTGGAAGCATGGAGGTGTTTAGGTGAAATAGCAGTGGAGTTTCTAACCAGATTGTTTAATGAAATCTTGGAAAGTGAGAGGATGCCTGAGGAATAGAGAAAAGGTGTTTTGGTACTGATTTTTAAGAATAAGGGTGATGTGCAGAGCTGTAGTAACTACAGAGGGATTAAATTGATCAGTCACAGCATGAAGTTATGGGAAAGAGTAGCAGAAGTTAGGTTAAGAAGGGATGTGATGATTAGTGATCAGCAGTATAGTTTCATGCCTGGAAAGAGCACTACAGATGCGATGTTTGCTCTGAGAGTGTTGATGGAGAAGTACAGAGAAGGTTAGAAGTTGTTGCATTGTGTTTTTGTAGACTTAGAGAAAGCATATGACAGGGTGCCTGGAGAGGAGTTGTGGTATTGTATGAGGAAGTCAGGAGTGCCAGAGAAGTATGTAACAGTGGTACAGGATATGTACGAGGGTAGTGTGACATCAGTGAGGTCTGCGGTGGGAGTGATGGATGCGTTTAAGGTGGAGGTGGGATTACATCAAGTAGCTCTGAGCCCTTTTATTTTTTGCAATGGTGATGGACAAGTTGACAGATGAGATCAGACAGGAGTCCCCGTGGACTATGATGTTTGCAAGTGACATTGTGATCTGTAGTGAGAGTAGGGAACAGGTGGAGGAGACCCTGGAGAGATGGAGATATGCTTTAGAGAGAAGAGGAATGAAGGTTAGCAGGACTAAGACAGAATATATGTGTGTGAATGAGAGGGAGGATAGAGGGATGGTGAGGATGCAAGGAATAGAGGTGGCAAAGGTGGATGAGTTTAAATTCTTGGGATCAATAGTTCAGAGTAATGGTGAGTGTGGAAGAGAGGTGAAGAAGAGAGTACAGGCAGGATGGAGTGGGTGGAGAAGAGTGTCAGGAGTGATTTGTGACAGACGAGTACCAGTAAGAGTAAAAGGGAAGGTATACAAGAGGGTAGTGAGACCAGCTATGTTATATGGGTTGGAGACAGTGGCCTTGACAAAAATGCAGGAGTTAGAGCTGGATGTGGCAGAGTTAAAGATGTTAAGATTTGCACTGGTGTGACAAGGGTGGACAGATTAGGAATAAATATATTAGAGGGTCAGCCCAGGTTGGAAGGATTGGAGACAAAGCCAGAGAGGCAAGATTACATTGGTTTGGACATGTGCTGAGGAGGGATGCTGAGTATATTGCAAAAAAGATGCCAGGGATGAAGCTACCAGGTATCAGGAAAAGAGGAAGGCCTAAGATAAGGTTTATGGATGTGGTGAGAGAGGACATGCAGGTGGTTGGTGTCACAGAGCAAGATACAGAGGACAGAAAGAATTGGAAACCGATGATCTACTGTGGTGACCCCTAATGGGAACAGCTGAAAGAAGATGATGATTTTTTCCCATGTTATTTTTACTCCAGATTTTGGATCATTATTTAAGAAAGTGTTCAAATGTATACAATCTTGTAAACCTAAGATGGTCGATTTGCTAACCGAATAAATAAAATTGTACACAAGGAAGTTAAATTTTAAATGAACTTCTTCTTTTTTCGGCTTCTCCCGGTTAGGGGTTGCCACAGCGGATCACCTGTCTGCTCATGATTGGCAGTGGAGTTTTACAGTGTCGAGTTGCCAGCCTGGCACCCAACCTTCCACAGAAGGCACACACATGCACTCACACCTAGGGCCAATTTAGAGTATCCAATCCACCTACTGCATGTCTTTGGGAGGAAACTGGAGCACCTGGAGGAAACCCATGTGACCACAGGGAGGACATGCAGACTCCGCACAGAAGGCACCCCAGCCAAGGATTGAACCGGAGAACCTTTTGCTGTGAGGTGACAATGCTAACCACTGCCCCACCGTGGCCGCCCTTAAATTTTAAGTGAACAATGATTCCAAATAAAAACAACCTGGAAGGCATCCCTGTGAGTAGAAGTAGTACTTTCAATTTACCTCTTGCACCACTTATTTTATTATTTGAACATCTCTGTGAAAATAGCATCAGAGAATGGTGCTATAAAAAGGCATACTTTTTATAATCTTACATCCAATGAAAGGGAGTTGCTATTTTCTTTATCTAACAACAAAAATCTACATATTATGAAGGCTAATAAGGGTGGTGGCATTGTACTAATGGGTCAATTTACATACTCCTCAAAAATGTTAGAATATTTAAACAACTGGATTTTTTTCTTTGAAGTTTCATTGAATAAGATTAATATAGCGTATAATGACAATGATTTCACTCTTGAAGATATGTTTACTACTTTTGACCTGGGAGCTTAGATTAGAGATTTCTTCATTGTTAAGAGTCCCAGGATCCCAGAGAATTCTGGGATCCCTAAGATCCATAAATAAGCAACCGACCCCCCCCTTAAGACCAATAGTAGCATCAGCAGGGTCTAAGATGAAACCATTTGCCAAGTACGTGGATCTGAAACATAAACCTTTTTACAACCACAAGAAGTGCCTTTTGAAAGACTCATGGCACTTCATGAATGTTTGGCAAATACACATTTTTCACCTGAGGGTCTTTTTGTCACTATAGATATTAAAGACCTTTTTTTCTGTCATCCCTGTGAGGATGTGAGGTATTGCCTGCTACGCCAGGAGAGGAAGGGCAGTGGATGTGCAACATATGCCAGCAAAGCTAGCTGGAATTTTTTTAAAGAATTATATGCCATTTGTATATCATACTGATTTGTACAGATGCTTGTGTTGAAAAATGTATTTGTAAAGTTGCTTGAGTTAAAATATACCAACAGTGTGCCCTACTGGACAGAAAAAGAAATATACTTGTATTATTGTAACTGTTTAAATGTATATGTTTTAACAGAAGATACTGGAAAAGAAGACAAGAGGTTAACCTCAATCCACCTAACTTTGAAAACAGTTTGAAATTAAATTACCTGGCTTAGGCCATAAAGATTGTAACTTACACTTCTCATTGCAGACAAAGCTAAAAAGTCTGTACTAGGAAGCTTTCTACATCGTCTTTTGGGTGAACTAATTGCTACTCTGGAAGGGTGGAGGTTTTATGACTTCCAGGAGCTGCAGCAGATCTTAGCAGGGCTCTGTGTGTGTGTGTGTGTGTGTGTGTGTGTGTGTGTGTGTGTGTGTGTGTGTGTGTGTGTGTGTGTGTGTGCGCGTGTGTGTGCGTGTGTGTGCGTGTGTGTGCGTGTGTGTGTGTGTGTGTGTGTGTGTGTGTGTGTGTGTGACATATATATATATAATGACCTGACAGCTTCTAGCCAAGGGGGTAGCATGGGAACTGAACAAGAAGTCAGATGACCAGATGTAATGTGCAATCCATCACTAAAAATGATATTTTCACCTACTCATTTGCCATGCTCTAGTAAATGACCAGCTATTCATCTGTGTTATTTTATTATTCGAGAGTGAAACTCTTGTGTTTACTGTAAATTGAAGTTTAGTACCAGGTAGGTGTGTGTGTGTGTGTGTGTGTGTGTGTGTGTGTGTGTGTGTGTGTGTGTGTGTGTGTGTGTGTGTGTGGGTGTTAAAATCAAATCTCAAAGAGTGTGTGTGTCAGCGGTTTGCAGCAGGAACACAAAATATTGGCTTCACAGAGAGGGTGCTGGAGAACTTGGCTTAGTCACTCAACTGAGGTCTCATCTCTGTAGCTGTGTCAGTGGGGAGTCTTGCAGGGGACCTGGAGGGAGACAGGTAGAAAAAGCCGGACCCCAAACTGAGTGTGTTCCCTGTGTGCTTTTAAGGGAAATTGTGTTTGATGCAGAGAGCTGCATGTGGAAATAATGGGTTTATCAATTTTTGTTACAAGTGAATGTCCCTCCCCAGTGCCAGTAGTGAGTATTCAGAATCCATATTTACTGGCCCAGAGTGGGGATGTCACATCTCATGACCAAGGACTTGAATGGTTTCTCAAAGCTATGGTTAAGGGTACTGATTCGAACAGATCAGATACTAGGTTAGTGTTCCAATGTATGGAGACAATACTCACCAATAATTTTGTCTACTTCAGAAGTGAGTACTACAAACAGCATAGGGGCCTAGCAATAGGAGCAGCCTCAGACCCTGATTTTGCCAATATGTGTTGTGGATTTGGGAGATTAACACTGCTCAGTTCTTCTTTTTTTGCTATGGTTGAGAGCTATATGAGATACCTGGATGACATAAAAAACAAAACGCACTGAAACAGAGAGCCAACCATATTAAGCGCTTTCATCTTGTTTATTACAACACTTCTTCAGAACAATCACATCCACTACTTCAGTTCCTTTTATACAGCATCAATTATGACATTATAATTAAACCATCATTTAAAAATATACATTCATAAAAATGTTTTATACATCATTTTAAACTCTTAGCCTTACACTATTTATCTCAATGTAAAAATAATTTTAACTGCAAAAAACTACAGAGCACTTAAAAAGTTGAATTGAAAAAATCCTCTTGAAACATAATCAATTACTAACATATTTTAAATAACTTTTGACAGAGATTTTGTCATTTAAACCTAGAGCTACATCTGCTCTCAGTACTCAGAAAAATTTGCCACTTTAAGTTCTCTAAATAGTTCTCTATAAACCTAATGTTATCCACTTTTTCTAAAATCCGTACACTGCAGTGAGTGTTTGGCTAAAGCATTAAGATCTTTCTTCTTTATTGCCAACAAATGTTCTCTAACTTTATCATTTAATCTTATAATAGTTTTCCCTACATTAAATTGTTCACAATTCAAGCAAACAGTTAAATACACTAGTCCTTCACTTTGGTAGTTATATCAGCCTTTGGAAGTTAACACAAAATCCAAATGTTTGAAATGATGGCTATGCACTGCCATCATATATCTGCACTGAGAACAGTTTAAACATGGAAACGTTCCTAAATTTTTACTATCCTTGCAGGTGTAATCTCTTTTTTGTAGTGTTCTCAAGCAATTGTTTTAAGGTTTTAGTTCTCTTATAGGTTCATAGGTAGGTACTAGGCTATTGGCCCTAGGGCCTATACATGCCTAGCCAAAAAGGTATCCTGGCTTTCGCCAACCAAGAAAATTATTTTCCTGTGCCCCTGTCAAGCAGAACCATAGACGTGATCCCCGGGGTGAATTTCCTATTACCCATCCAGTCATCAAGATTTTTTTGAAAAGTGCTAATGAGGAGCTCTGTTTGACATAGATAGGTCGTCTGTTCCAGAGTATGGGAAGTCTCTGGGATAGGAATCTATCCCTCCAGCATGTTTTGTTTATTGCGGTGACAAGGTTTACGTCCCTAGAGCATGTCACTTGGAGGGATTGGGATTTCTTTATGTGGAGCATGTCCAACAGCTCTGGGTTTGACATAGCTTTGTATGTTAGGCAGAGATCGCCTCTGAGTAGGCGATATGCGATGGAGTAAAGCTGGAGTTTTTTCAGTCGGTCTGTGTAGGGCATCTGTTTGAGGCCAGTAATTTTCTTTGTGAGGTATTTCTGCGGCCTTTCCTTTGTTTTGTACCCACTATATCACTTAAATGCTGATTACCAAGAAGTATCTTCCAATTATTATTAATGACATTTTTAATTCTATATCCATCCATACTCATAGGTACAGGAAAAGAACAACAAAGTGCATTCTTTTCAACTTTTTCTTCGCTATTGCATCATTGTTCAGTATTGAAAAAAACTGTCCTTGTAATAGGTAAAAACTTTTTCTTTCTTTCTGAACTAACATATTGTGAAATGCTAATGGGTTCTTCTATCGGATATCCACGTTCCTTAAACAATTGTTTTAAAACCTCTAATTCCTTGTTAAACAATCCATCATCACTCATCATCCTACTGATTCGAATGGCTTGCCTTTTAAAGACATTTGTCTTCATGAACTTTGGGAGAAAACTATCATAATGTAAATAATTGTTCGTAAAAGTGTCTTTTCTGTAAACACTGTTACATTTATTCTTATCAACATATATTTGTATCTCACCATCCAAAACTGTGTTTTTACTCCTATATTGCCTATTGTAAATTTAAGCCAAGGCACAGTGTTATTAATTTCTATGAAGAACTCTATAAGTTCCTCCCTATTACTACCCCAAATGTAAAACAAATCATCTATGTATCATTTATAAAATCTGACAAACCTAACTCTGTGTTCAATTCTTAATTTTTTTGCTATGCTTGAGAGCTATATGAGATACCTGGATGACATTTGTATCCTGTGAAAGGGTAGTATGTGTGAATTGGAGCTGCACATTGATTTTCTCAACCATTCAACTTACTTTCTATACTTTACTCACCAGTTCAACAAAGATTCTATTAATTATTTGATGTTACAATAAGCAAGAATGTTGAAGCTGTAGGTATGAATCCAACATCTACAGGAAGTAAACTTTTTCCAGTGCCTATCATACATTTTCTCAGCCAACATACTCTATGGAAGAAGAGGAGCTTAGTTAAAGGACAATTTATTAGGCTAAGTAGGTCGGTGTCAGATTACTGCATTTTTCAAGAAGAGGCTACAAAACTGAGAAGTTTATTTAGTGATCATGGCTATCCATCCAAGATGTTGGAAGAGCATTTTATGTGGGTGTCTGAAAAAAGGAAAACTAATTATGAGGCCCTTTTGTAGAATCCCCACTCATTGCAGCATAACATATTAAATGATAATGATGACAATTTATCACAAGAATTTGTGGTAAAATTTAGTATGGATATTTATCCCATCAAGCAAGCAATTAACAGCCATTGGAATACACTGTTTGGTACTTTTGGACTGGTTAACCAGTTGAGGCAACAACCTAGATTTGTCTACAGGAACAGTAAGAATTCAAAACTTAATTTTGAAAATAATAAAGAGACTTATAATATTGTGATTAGGATGCAGGGATGAAATGCTGCAGGGCTTGTAAACAATGCAGGTATATCTTACAGGGTACATATTTCTCTGTAGCAGGTTATTCAAAATCAATATCAGTGAAAGGGAATTTTAATTGTGAAACAAAAGGGGAAATTTACATTGTCTTTTGTTCATCCTGCCCTGTATTTTATGTGGGGAAAACCATTGGACCACTTACAAGTAGAATTTACCTGCATATGTATGCAATTAAAAAATACCACAGTGTTAATACCCTGTACAAACTTTCCATTGTCTGTAAGGATTTCAGGAAGTCTGTTTTTACCATATTGGTAAAAGTACCAGTACATATTAGGGGAGATGACTGGGAGCTCCTACTGGAACAAGAAGTGTTTTGGCAACTTTTACTTAACACAGGTGTATTCCCAGGTATTAATGATTTTATTAGTATCAAAGCTATTTTAAAAACTAAGGCTGCTATTATTTGAAGTTTAATGTGCAAAAGCAACAATATTACTTATTATTCATTAGAAGTTCTAAGTATTGTTTTTATGCATATTTTTAATATTTAATTAAAATTCCTTGGACCATTTTTATATACGAACATTTTTATGAATACATTTTTACAAATGAATTGTTACCATTATTGTATGTCTCTTTACATTTTTTAAGGGTTTGGTACCTTAAATTTTTTAAGGTTTTTTTTAATGGAGGAAGGAAGTGGCTACGTTGTTTCTGATGAAATTTTATATGTTGTAGAATGAAAGCGCTTAAATCTCATTAAATTTGATTTTACTGTGGCATTCTGTGCAGGTGTTTTTTGTTTGTTTTGTTTTGTTTATATGCATCACAGGTAAAATATTCTAACCAATCAAAGCACAACCATAATAAATTGGTTCGATAATCAATTACAAAGAGATCTTTTCTTAAGAACAGGTTTCAAACTTACTGCTTCATTAAGTCGCAGATATGTATCTGCACGAAAGTAGTTCATCCACTTATACTCTCTATTCTCACCTCTGGATTTACTATTCCTCCATGCAGGACTATCTTAGTACTGCACAGAGGTTGCTGTTTAGGAGCAGGACAGCAGAGCACCATGCATAGTAAAGAGGCGCACTGCCTGAGATCCTAATCTTACATGGAGCATGTAAGAGTGCAGGGGTCGTGTCTGAGAACAGAGCTCTCAGAATATACATGCCACCACAATGAAGAACAGCCTCAAAGGGGTAAGAAATAAGTGAGCCTGCTCATAGATGTCTGCATATCCCCACCAACAGTCCCCCTCTTGTAAAACAGCAAAAGTATACAGAAATAAAATGAACAAATCTGTTTCTTTTTTTTTTAAATCCGATTAAAGCTAACTGTGGGTGCTCGGGTGTGCCCATCCCTTAGCTATGGTTAATGCAGCTTAAATGACTGAAGAGGATAACAAGGAAGACATATTTAAATGAAGCAGCATGGCAATAGTGTAGTGGGCAGAGTATTCACCTTAAGAGCAGGCATTGCTGGTTCGAGTCCCACTGCAGCACGTTCCATTTCCCATGGCAAAGCACGTTATGACTAATAGTTATGTTGCATGACCCACTAAATAACATATATTTATGAACTGGAGTACTGCAGTAAATGCAACTGTGAGGTGTCAGTATCATAATGAATAGAGCACTAGTAAGCAGATTTAAGCACCAATAAGCAATAGTAAGCATATTTAAGCAGTAGTAAGTGGGTTTAAGCCCTTTTGCATGGGGATAAGCAATGCACACACAGGTTAAGCAATTCTGAAGCTACCTCTCTGTAAGCATATGTAACTGGAGGTTAGCATGGCTTACCCTCACGCAAACCCACTTACAACTGCTCAAAAGTGTGTTAATCACTCTGTATCCAATGGCCATTGTTCTGCCCATAAACAGCCACACAGGTCTTGAACCCAGGACCCTATACACCATAGTCACAGTAGTTATCTCCCAAGCCATCACAGAAGTAGAGAAGAATGAGTCTTTACCATAGTAAACTCAAACTGAACCTGTGAAAGGAATCAGCATACAGACATATGTGCATTATTCCACTACATAACATAAATATGTGAACTGGAGTACAGCAGTAAGCCCAGATGTCAGGTGTAAATGTAATAGAGTGTTGAAGTCCCAGTAAAACACAAGGACCCCATACAGTGTACGTACACATGAATCATGGATACCAGGCATACATATAAGGTGTAATGAATAATAAATCAATGCCAGAAAGGAATTATAATGCAAAGTCTAATGTAAGTAAAGCTAAGCATTGCAAAGGCCAGTTTAGGAGGTGTAAGCAATGTGTAGGCTAGCTAACTCAGTGTCCCCAGAGGTATACCCCTTTAAACAATACCAACCTTAGGTAAGCAGGTTTGCCCATAGCCTAGCCTTTTCAAAACTGACCAATCATGGAAAAGTGCAGGAAATTGACCCTACTTAAACCCAAGAGGTGGGAATACATCTCATAACTGGTTGTAGCTACCTCTTGCAGGCACCATGTCAGGAAGGGGAGAAGGTGTGTGCTTTCAGGTGCAGCACTGGTGCATCCAAAAGTCCAGAGTCATGACAGCACTCTTTGTCAAAGACCATGATCAGAGATTGCTGCAGGGCCAGTAACAGGGCTCACAATATAAGGCAAAGACCTGGAACCATCTCACCTGTGACCTCACCAATGCCACTGGCATGCCCCGAACTGTTGACCAGGTCAGGCATCACTATGCTGACCTTAAGCAGCATAAGTGGGACCTCTTGGAGCAGTGGATCCAAGAGGCTAGAGCAGCAGGAGATGTTCCAGTTGTGTGTAAGTATCACCCCACTATATGTGTAATAATTGCCAGCTCATGTATATCATGGATAGGTATGGCTAAATATTCCTCTTATATCTCCCACAGCTGCAATGGAGCAGGCCGCGAACCAGGAGGCCCACATCAGTCACCTGGCTAGGTTGCGATGCGAGGCAGGTCAGTAATACTCATACATTTACTGTCATAGGAAATAAAACTAAAAGTAGCAGTAAATCATTTGCCTGTATAAAACCTGTATTGTTCAAGGCAGGTACTGCATACACCAGAGAATATGGCAGGAAGAGTCTCATATAGTCTGTATATAAATAAAAGGGTAACAGCCTGACAATAAAGGTCTAACTGCTGGACTGCATGTGTATAATCTGGTATCATATGGTAATGTAGATTTGCAATCATGTAGTAGTACATTTATATTAAGCACTGTTACCCACACTGTGCACCATAAATTGAATGTTTAGGAATGCCTGTATATGACTTGTGTAATCCCCAGAGGCCATTTAGTACAACTGAGAGACACATAGACAGAAAACAGGTAAAATGCAGACAACAAAACCCAAATAGCACATGCAAATAAGATGTGAGCTGCTGTTTTTTTAGCACAAACAGCCATGGTTCGAATCCTGCAAGTAGTAGTAGTCTGTATACAAAATCATACCCCACAACTATACAGATATGTCCAGAATGTCCATTAAAGTGGCCCATATCTGTAGCCTATCAACCTGTCCCCCTGGGAAATCAGTGGGATGATCCCAGAAGTATAGGCAGCAAACAGGAAATACAACTGATTGACACACATCTATGAGAACAAAGCTGGCACACTAGCAAATCCTCAAAACCTTATGAGACTAAGAGTCCAAGTATGTCCCATTTACACCCCAACTTGTCAAGCTGTGGCCAGAGTGTGTACAGTAACAGAGTGAGATGTATATGCATAATAGTAATGTGGCATCTGGCACTGTTTGTGGGAACATTCAGGTAGTGCTAACAAACATTTATCCCACAGGTCTGCCAGATACCAACACTGTGCCTAGAAATACAAGAATGATACCCTGTACTGGTACTGTTTACATTGGTATTGTATGGCATTGCGACTGATGCAGTTGCTCTGAATAATGATACACATCACTGTCACCTACACTGTCTTACAAAATATTACTGTCTAGGAGAGCTGTATAAGACAAGGTCAGAATGCAAAAACACAGGGGATTAATAAGACAGAAAGCAGATAGGAGATATACAGCAATATCCATATAGCAGACACAACTGTGATGGACAGTGTTTAAGTTGTATCAGAAATAGCCATGGTCTGAATCCTGAGAGTGGATATAAACTGCATACATTATAATACCCCACAACTGTACAGATGAGGCCAGAATTTCCAGTATATGGGCCCCTATCTGCTGCCTGTCCCCCTGGTAAGTCTGTGGGATGATCCCAAATGTTTAGCCAGCAAACAGGGAATACAAGTGATTGTCAAACATCTATGAGAACAGACCTGTCACTGTAGTAACCCCCAAAGCTGTTTGGAGAATAATATGCCAAGTATGTCCTATCTACATCCTCATGTTGTCAAGCTGTGACCAGAGTGTGTACAATAACAAAGTGAGATATATGTGCATAATACTAATGTGTAATCTGGAAGTTTGTGTGGCAACAGTCAGGTAGTGCTAACAAACATCCCACAGGTACATCGGATATGAACACTGTGCTGAGAAATAAAGACCATTATAATCTGTGCTGTCACTGTTCACTCTGGTATTGTAGGAATTGTGAGTGTTGCAGTTTTCTGAATAATAAAATATCACTAATTACTGTCACCCACACTGTGCTACATAATATAACTGTGTAGGAAAGCATGTATATGTGTTTGTCAGGTCACTAAAGGTTGAAGGGGGCAATATTCTAGATATGTTCCGGCACACATGCATGTAGTCAACACATGGCCAGAGTCTGTGCAGAAAGAGTTGGATAGCTATATGCACAACATCTACCGGGAATCTGGGAGTATGTGTAGAAACAGTTAGTGTTAACAAGCATTCCCTCCACAGCTATACCAGGTAAGAGGTGTATACTGCAGGTAAAACCAGTTCATGTCTAATGATGATGACAGCCATATCACTGTCCAAACTAAGGCTATAGGGTAGTGTAGTAAAACTTGTAAGGTACAGATAACAGCACTGACAAGAAAAGTCATGTGGACTACATGAATATACTATTTGTTAATTGACATCTTTCCCTCCTCCCCACCATATCTCCAACAATAACAACATACCCACCCCAACTGCTATATAATGACACCTATGTTCTGATATTGTCCAATTGTTTGATGTTGTTGTCTTTCGGCTTTTCCCGGTTAGGGGTCGCCACAGTGGAACTCCAGTCCGCTAATGATTGGCAGTAGATTTTCATAGTGCCGAGTTGCCAACTCAATACCCAACCTTCAACGAAGGCACGCCCATTCACGGATGTCTTTCAGAATGCCACTCGACCCACGGGGAGAACATGCAGACTCCACACAGAAGGCACTCCCCACACACTAACTGAGAATCGAACAGGAGAACCTCTTGCTGTGAGGCAACAATGCTACTGCTGCACCACCGTGGCTATTGTCCAATTGTTTGATAAATATTTTAATTGTTCCCATGCATGTGCTATATTGAATTATTCCAACATTGGTGGCATGGTGCCATCAATGTACCTGCTTGCTGTTCTTATTACCACGTGGTCCCATATATGCATGTGTTTTGTTTGCTATGCAACTGTTCCGTATCTGGTGTCTGGGTTAATGGGAATATCTATGTATGTTGTTCTACCTAACCCTGGAATGTGTTGACTATTACTAACCCACATATGATGATGAAATCTAAACACTATAGCAAATTTGGGAAGGCCAGTCCCAGCGGACCCACCTATCCCACCTCAGCTGGCCATGGCACTGGGCACCAGCATGTCTGGGGCCCAACCCTGGACCTCCCTGTTCATTGGTCCTGCACCACCTTCGGGTGGAACTGCCTCAGGGGATGGGGCTTGCCCACCCAGGAGCGGGCAAAGATAGGTACCTGTCACCCATCGCCAGGTCGGGGTCGTGGTGCATAGAGAGATCAGTCAGCAGTTTGGTGATTTTCTATGCCAACAAGAGCATCAGTCTAGCTCTGCAACTCAGCCCCCAGCACAGCCACCATCGAGGCTGTGAAGGTGCAGTGGCGACTGTCTATGGGTGGGGACCTCAGTTCCACTGTTTCCACTAGGAGAATCATGGGCTTCCGATTTCCCAACACTCCTTCCCATCAAGGTGTTTACCACCTACATGTGTCATATACTGCCCTGTATGCATCTTGTTTGCCTCGTCTGTTAACCTACCCAACCTACCTCCCCAAATATACCTACTACCCCTCTCTAACATAACACTCTCACATGAAAAAAAAAAAAAAGGGCATTCTGTTCCCCCCAAAAAATCTCACTCCATACATAGCTGTACATTTTGCATACATGTCCACTGGATACATGTAATCATGTCTAATTCGCATCACAACTTATTACTGTTGTCCTCACCCCCTCCCAGGGGTTTGAGTGTCCAAATCTACCTCCAAATTCAGTGCATATGCACAGCTGTTGCTGTAGAAGAAATAAGCAGCTATGGACCTTCCCTACACCCTTCCTGTATATCGCTGGCTATTTTCCCTACTGTCTTTCCCTCTTTGTGCCCCTTTTTTCACCACTTTCCTATCAACCCCTTTTTCTTTTTCTTTTCCTTTAAAGAAATTAGCGCAGGGGGAAGCGGGAGTAAGCACTTTTAAACAGCAGTAAGCAGGTATAAGCCTGTTTGTGCAGTAGTAAGCGATGCCTACACTGGTTAAGAAAATCAGAAGCTAATTGTGTATAAGAAACTGTAACCGGAAGTTAGCAGTGCTTACCCGCGCAAACCAGCTTACAACTACTCAAAAGTGCCTTAATCACACTGTATCCAATGCCCCTTGTTCTGCCAGCAACAAAATAAACAGCCTCTGCAAAGCTCAAACCCAGAACCCTGCACACTCTAGACAGATTGATTTACCACTAAGCCATGTCATATATACATAATCCTCATGCATTCAAAAACATATCATCCAGCCCAGTCATTCAACAATACAGAGAATGTATTCCAACATGTAGATATATGTATGTGTGTAAATATATTAATATCTAAACAGATGCAACATATATATTTATATATATATATATATATATATATATATATATATAAACATATAGATACAAATGCCTACGTCTATAGATATATATGTCTACATCTATATGTCTAAATATATACAGCAAGTTATATATATGTAAACAGATATATCTATATCTATATATATATATATATATATATATATATATATATATATACATAGTTATATTTATGTAAGCAGATATATATATCTATATAGGTATATACGGACATACATCTCTAGATAACAATGGGAAAATAACAAAAACATATATGTCCACATGCACCGTTAATGGGGTTGAGAGGCCCCAAACAATAAATGTCTTGTAGGAATAGGTATACCCCCCCACAGTCAAACATGTCTACACTGCAATACACTACCAAGGGTTGCAGATCCCATAACCAGGACCTGACACAACATGGGCACAAGATGTCAACAGTACTCCATCCCACCTGTATGATGTCAGGCTGGTATCAGTAACATATCAAGCAGTACAGTCTGGCTCCCATAGGTAATGTACAATGTGGAAGCTATCAACATCCCTAGGATACATATAAACAGACACATACATGCAGATACAGATATACATACATATATATATATATATATATATATATATATATATATATATATATATATAGATTGAGAGAGAGAGATATGTGACTACACATACAAACGCAGAGATATGTACAGTAAGATACATATGTACAAGGTGCACACAATATGGAATAGCCACTATGCTTGCAGTTAACACTTTAACAACTGGACACCGTATGAGCCACCCAAACAAATGAAAATCGTTGCCTGCAACATATACCCACAGAGAGGTCATAGGATATAACACCACACACAGGTTTGCATAAATGAAAAAACTTTATTTGTGTACTATTACAGTTGTATATGCCATGTCATATAGCTGTTCAGACACTGACATCCATATAAACAGAGTAATGCAACTGTGAAACAGATATACTAATATAGTAGTCTGGAAAGGTTTACAAATGCTGCTGTCCAGGCCGAGCCCTTCAAAGAGTATGATAGTAAAGAAAGACTGGGCCACAGTATACCAAACAATCAACAGTAAGTAATGCAGGTGTATAGTTCAGCAGCCTCTATCTTCACTCTGTACAAAATCACTAGGTGGTAAAGACCTCATTTGACACAATGGGGTGTATCTGTTACATAACAAGGCATAACTGACACCATCACAAGCACACAGACAAACAGAACAGTCTGTATGGCAGGAGGCACTAGGCCTGCATTAACCCAGTTTATGTAATTAATTTAAATATAGGTGAATTATATGGTAATGTACATCCAGATACCTTATGATAGTTCACCCCTGATACCCCACATGCTGTAAACAGCCTAGGTTATTTATGGTGCATCCCCCCAGACTCAATAATACAGGGCCATATACCACTGTTACATGCACTGGCCTCTGGAGTGCATAAGGGCACACATGTATTGTGTAGGTGAAGCCCACACATATATGACCCCAGCCCAACCGTATGTGTGGGGATACAACAGCAGTGGACTGATGGCAGGAATGGCAGCATGATATACTTACAACCCACTACAGAACTGCCCCTGACAGCATGCTATACGTGCAAAGCTTGGTATGTAGGTGGAGGACAGAGGCTGGAACACAGGCCCATATGTGGAAAATTGTTGTCATACACTAAGCAAGTTGCTGGTGTTACAGGATAGTCTGCAACATACTGTTAGTCAGGGATTTGAGGTTAGAAACATAAAAGGATGTAGCCATGTACTGATAGCACTCAACACACACACTTCCAGTGAAATATCTGACACAGAACCAGTGTGGTGGACAGACAAAACATGATAGGCACACCTCGGGCCATCAAGAGGATTGGCCCACAGTTGAGAGCTATGCAGACAGAATGCATTTCAAGTTAAACTAGTATGTACACACAAACCCTGTAATACCAGTACTATACAAAGCATTACACAACTCTACTCACACTCTGTCTGTAGTTCTGGAACCTCCTACAAATATGTAGCTGGCCTGAGTGTGCAGGTTCGCCTGTAAGAGGTATTGCTACCTGCTGTCTGTGACACTGGTACCCAGACCCAGAAAGGATGTCCATCACACAATCGCACAAACCCACTTAAAGCAGCACAAAACTGCCTTAACCATTCTGTATGCAACAGCCCTTGTTCTGCCTAGCAACAAAATAAACAGCCCTTGCAGGTTTTAAACCCAGGACCCTTTACACTGAAGTTACAGCACTACACCATGACCACTGTGAAAACAGCTGTTGTTTTACCAATATAGCTGTCAATACACATATTGAGCAGTATTGAACAATTGCCTTTAGTTCCTAAATTGTGTTGTCCTTGTTAATAATATGACTGTTGCATCACATATGTTGTTTTATAATAATGTGTACATAGCAGATACATACGGTGAGATACTTCTGGGAGGGTATACACAACCGTGACATTTAGTCATGACAGGAATATGGTCATATACTTATAATAGGTCTATATATGTCCACATGTAAACACAAGTATACTCATACATATGTCTGTATAAACATCTGTATAGTGCTACATATATATGGCCACGTGTACATCTCTTTGTATGTATATAAATATATATATATATATATATATATATATATATATATATATATATATACACATACATATATGTATATATAGATATATGTATATATAGATGTACATATATATAGATATATGTATAAATAGATATATATGTCTGCACATCTTACGTGTACAGATATGCCTAGTTATGTTGGTATATATGTAGATATCTATAACTATATGTGCATACATATCTATTTTTATATACCTACTACTGTCAATATATATGTAGATATCCGTACGTATATGTGCATATGTATCTCTATCTGTATATGTGTAAACATATATTGCTCTGTATATGTATATCTGGGTGCTTATATGTATATATATGTACATATACATATCCATCTATATATGTCAATATGTTTATGGTCATTGGCTGATTGGGGTTACCTGGACTACGGCTTGGAGTAAGCACCTCATTGGTTCTTTCGAGCTTTCTTTTTAAAGTTATTTCAGGTTTAAACTCTGTTATTTAAGAAGTTAACATGTGAGTAATTCTGCCATTTCACACTGAGCTAATCGGAGGAAGGGCACTGAGCAAACTGATTGGTGATATATAACATTAAGTATCCTTTTTTTGCTTATTTTTCCAAGTTATTTATAGCACTTCTATTGTCTGCATATACTTTTCTAGCTAGTTTCACTGTGTGTGATAGGGTTACCACCTGTCCCACTTTGTGAGGTACAGTCCCTCTTTGAGCAGTTGTGTCCTGCAAAGATATTGAACAAACAGCAAATGTCCTGAGATTTTAGGACAAAAATATTTCATATATTTTCTTTAGTAGTTGCATAAATCACTTATTTTTTTTATCTGAAACACTTAAATGTTATATGAAGTAGCATAAGCACTTCAAATTCTAAAAGAATAAACGTTTATTTTGCAAAAGAGTGAAATACTATCCTTTGCACTGGTTATGTGTATATTCTGTCCTGCAAAATCTGCCATTTCTACAAAAAAAGTCCCACTTTGGGCATTTGAAAAGGTGGCAACCCTAGTGTGTGAGGTATTAACTAAAACATTTCTACAATTGTTAAGCATCTGGTTGGATTTGTTTGTTTTGATTTGTTGCCCACCCCTACTGTAAATTTAATCTGGGAGACTCCTCCCAGTCTGGTGTCATTACCTCATTCTACCTAATCCAGGGAGAACATTTGAGAAGGCCAACCCACTTAGTTTCTGCTCCGCCTTTCCCCTTTCCATTTTACAAAAAAAAAAAAAAATTTCTAAGCTTGTTTCCTGCATTTCCTGTAAGTCATCTGTTTGTAAGCTTCTGAGTCCCCAAGCATTCTGTGTTGGAGGGAAGCCTTCTAACTTAATTTTGTTTCTTAGAACTAGCCAGTTTTTTAGTTTCAGCACTCAAATCTGTTTCTTTGAGCTGAGCACTTGTTCAGAACTCATTGTAAGCACTAAATATGCTACGAATTACTACAGCACTCAACGTTCCTCACTTGTCTAGAGGAAAACAGTTTTTAGTACTTAATAAATAAGCACCTATCCAGGATGTCTAAGGGTTAGCTCCCGGTGTTTTCTCCTGTCTACCTGATGAATCTGGGCATCTTGGTGCAATGCAGCAATTGCCTCATGTACACAGACAAACCGCTCCTCCTACCACCCAACAATACAACCTGTGAGAGATGCACTTATATAGCCAAGGTGGAAGCAAAGCTCTCTTCACCGTAGACTGGGCTAGACAGTCAAGAGGAGAAGGTAAACACTTGCACCACACCACACTCATTGGTTCATAGGTTGGTACTAGGCTATCGGCCCTAGGGCCTATGCAAGCCTAGCCATAACAATTCCCTGGATATTTCTTCCCACAGTATTTACTTCTCTGAGCCTCTGTCTAGCAGGGTGACTGACATGATCCCCGGGGTGAATTTCCTATCTCCCATTCAATCATCAAGGTTCCTTTTAAAGAGGGACAATGAGGCGCTCTGCTTGACATGTATGGGCAGTCTATTCCGGAGTATGGGGGTCTCTGGGTCAGGAACCTATCCCTCCAGCATGTTTTGTTCATTGTGATGACAAGGTTTAGATCCCTGGAGCGTGTGGCTCTGAGGGACTGGGATTTCTTTAAGTGGAGCATGTCCAACAGCTCAGGGTTTGACATGGCCTTGTATGTTAAGCAGAGATCGCCTCTGAGTGGACAATATGCCACAGGGTATAGCTGGAGTTTTTTAGACGGTCAGCATATGGCATCTGCTTTAGGCCTGTGATTCTTTTAGTGAGGTATTTCTGTGGCCTTTCCAGCTGTTGCAGATGTCTTGTGAGGTACATACCAAACGTGGCATTATACACTATAATGGGTCTAATGAGGGATGAGTACAGTGGGACAATGACCTCTTTTTTTCTGGATGAAAAGCCGTTAGTGATGAGGTGTGCCACATAGAAGGATTTCCTGACTGTTGTGGTGATGTGGTTATCAAAAGTGAGACCACTGTCCACCTGTGTCCCTAAGTCTCTCATCACACTTCCGATGTTTAGCGTCCTGCCACCTATGTGGTAATTCATGGTTACATGTTTTTTTTTTCCAAAGGGGATAACTATACATTTCTTGGCATTAAGCTTGAGCCCATGGCTCTGGCACCAGGCATCAGTTTCTGTAAGGCCTTTTTGTAGAATATCCACATAATTTGGGGATTCAATAATGGCTCCCAGTTTGCAGTCATCTGCAAACTTTGTTAGCCAGAGTCCCTTAGTGTTGGCCTGTACTTCAGAGAAGTAGATGCCAAACAAGAGTGGTCCCAGGACTGAACCCTGAGGTACTGCACTTGTCACTTGTCTGGAGCTGGATTTGGAGTCGGCTACTTTTACAGTCTGGGTTCTGTCAGTAAGCCAGTTGGCAACCCATCGAGTGACGTAGGGATTTAGGCCCAGCTTAGTAAGTTTATCTATGATTCCAGAGTGGAGGATGGTGTCGAAGGCGTTCGCAAGGTCCAGATAGGCTGTGTGGACCACCTTACCCTCATCCACAGCTCTGGAGACTGATTCGAAGAAGTCATTCAGATTAAGGAGACAAGATCGGCCCTTCACAAACCCAAACTAGGTGGGGTCCAGTGTTTGAAGGTTGCCAATGTCTTTGTTTATATGTTCCTTGATAATGCGTTCCATGCCCTTGCAGATCAGGTCTGTCAGACTGATGGGACGGTAGTTCCCGGGATCCAAGGCAGATCCTCCCTTGTGGAGCGGGATAACTGTAGCTGTGCGCCACTCAGTGGGCACTAAGCCTGAGGTGAGGCTATGATTAAACATGACACTTAGGTGAGGTGCCAGTTCATTTTGTAGTTCATGTAGTACACAGCCTGGGATGTCATCTGGTCCCATGGATGCTGTATTCTTAGCTTTGGAGAGTGCTCTTTCTACCTGTGTGGCCGTGATTATCGGAATTTGGCAATCTTTTAGTATTGAGATGGGCCATTTAGTGGGTGAGAGGGGGGTGAAGTTGGCACTAAATCGATCTGCCAGGATATTGGCAATATCCTTGGGATTCAGTATATTTAATGCCATTCTGTTGTAGCTCAGAGCAGATTTGAGCATTGCCATTTAGATTCTTGACATAACTATAGAATGCCTTGTGGTAGTCTTTGGAATCTTTGGAAATTTTATTTTTGTAACTAGCTTTTGAGGATTTTATGAGGGGATCTCAGCTTCTTACTGAGGCTGGTGAGGGAGTTTTTTGCATCCTGGGATTTTCCTCTTTTCTGCAACAGTTTCTTCCTTCTGTTGTATAGTTTGTTTATAGCAGGGGACCACCAGATTGGCTTCCTTTTTTTGGAGAAAAGCATCTTGGTTCTATTTGGGATGGCACGATTCATGCACGAGTGGATGTGTTTGTACAGTGCCTTAGTCTAGGATTCTGCAGTCGAACTTCCAGATCCTGTCTGCGTGGGTGTTGTGAAGTTTGTCACTTCTGACTTCAGTAGAATGAAGTTGGCTTTGGAGAAGTTTTTTAAGGAGGTTTCCTTACTGGGGGTGGGGGTGGGATGTGGATGTCAAAGGTGATTTGCTTATGGTCAGACCTGACCAATGACGGTCCCTCATAGTCCCACATAGTCCCTCAAAAACAACACCACCAAAACATGAACATAGAAACACAAAACACACACAAAACATTCATGTAGGCTGTCAATAAAAATCTACCCAAGCAACAGGGACCTCCAAAGCAGAAATACAAGCAACTTCCACCCCCAACACAACCCAAATGACACATAGCCCGCAAACTCAGTGTACCACTCAACCACAGCCCATAAGGCATAATAATGTACCTAACACTCTAGTCATAGGTAACTCTATAGTCAGGCACACTGATGTTCCACTCACCAGGCTAAACAAGGAGAAAGTTACTGTCAGCTGCCTGTCAGGTGCCAGGATCCACCTCATAATGCACTCACTCAGGTCACTCCACAAAAAGTACAAATATGACTCTGTCATTGTCCATGTTGGTGTGAATGTCCTAAGACTTACCTCCCAGGACTACAAGAAAAGAGACAAGGAAGAGCTGTCCAATCTTGTAGCCCAGCAGGTATGACCCTAGCCCTGGGTACCATCCTGCCATCACCCGGAATGATACCACAGTACAAGGACAAAATGATTGACTTCAACAATTGGCTAAGCTTCTGGTGTCATTCTAAGGGGATCCCGTATCTGTCTGCCTGGGATGACATGATCGACAAACCACAATGCTTTGCCAGAGATGGCCTGCACCTGTCGCCCTTGGGATTCCAGATACTGGATAAGGCTATTGCTACCCCTATAGTGCCTTTTTAGGCAAGGTTCAAATGACAAATTCATCATTGTAACAGGTACAAGCAAGCAAAATCCGAGGGTAATGCTACTCAGTGCTAGAAGTCTAAACCTCAAAATGCACTCACTCAAGGCACTCCTTAAAATGAAGAACATTGACATCTGTGCAGTGACAGAGACCTGGTTCAAGGCTCCAGAAAGCACCCCTGCATTACCAGCCTATAATTAATACCACACCTTTCGGCCACCTAACCTGGACCAAAACACTAAAGGCGGAGGCGTGTCCATATTCATTAAGAATATCCATACCTCCTGGCTAGTTGCTCAGCATAATGCATCCGAAATTATCCAAGTGTAACTAACTCTGGGCAAGACCACAATCCAAATTGTCACTTGCTACATACCTAACACCCTAATAATGGGCAATTTCAACTACCCCACCATTAACTGGGAAAACTACTCATGTACCAACTCTTGTGCTCAACGTTTTCTGGAATTCATAAATTCCAATGCTTTGGATCAACTTATCCACACCTTCACTAGGGGCAGCAATATCCTAGATCTGGTCATTACCAACATGGGCAACCAGTGTTCCACACCAGAGGTTAATTCCTTGGTTAGATCCAACCACAATCTATTCACCCTAGACATCCACATTCCACCCCCACCCTCCATTAGGGAAACCATCATAAAAAATTCTCCAAAGTCAACTTCACGCTTCTTACGACAGAAGTGGCAAACTTCACGACACCCATGCTGATGGACAATAGAGGTACGACTGCTGAATCGTATACAAATGAACTTTATAAGCACTTACACAAGTGCATGGATCGTGCAATCCCTAACAGAACCAAGATGCTATCCTCCAAAAAAAGGAAGCCAGTCTGGTGGTCCCCTGCCATAAACAAACTCTACAACAGAAGAAAGAAACTGTTGCAAAAAAGAGTAAAATCTCATGATTGGAGGAACTCCCTGGTCAGCCTCAGTAAGAAGCTGAGATCCCTCATAAAATCCTCCAAAGCTAGTTATGAAAACAAAATGGCCACTGATTCTAAAGACAACCACAAAACATTCTATAGGTATGTCAAGAATTTCAATGGCAACACTCAGATCTGCTCTGAGTTACAGCACAATGGCACTAAATATACAGAACCAACTGATATTGCCAACATCCTGGCAGATAGGTTCGGTGCTACCTTTACCCCTCTGTCACCCCCTAAAGGGCCCATCTCTGTACCGGAAGAATGCAAAGTTCCTGTAATCATGGCTGCACAGGTAAAGAACACACACTCCAAAGCCAAGAACACAACATCCATTGGACCTGACAACATCCCAGGCTGCGTTCTACACAAACTACAGAAAAAACTGGCACCCCACCTAAGTACCATGTTCAATCATAGCCTCATGTCAGACTTTGTGCCCACTGAATGGTGCACAGCAACGGTTATCCCACTCCTCAAAGGAGGAGCCAACATGGACCCCAGGAACTACCACCCCATTAGCCTGATGAGCCTGGTCTGCAAGGCTATGGAACGTATCATCATGGAACTTATAAACAATGACATTTGTAATATCTAAACTCTGGACCCTACCCAGTTCAGGTTTTTAAAAGGCAGATCATGTCTCCTAAACCTGATAGAATTCTTTGAAGTGGTCACCAAAGCCATAGATGAGGATAAGGTGGTTCACACTGCCTATCTAGATCTCGCCAAGGCTTTCAACACCATCCCCCACTTTGGAATTATAGATAAACTCACTAAACTAGGTATAAATCCCTATGTCACAAGATGGATTGCCAAATGGCTCACTGACAGAACCCACACTGTGAAAGTAGCAGACTCTAAATCCAACTTCACACCAGTGACAAGTGGAGTACCACAGGGTTCAGTCCTGGGTCCTCTCCTGTTTGGTATCTGCTTCTCTAAAGTACAGGCTAACACAGAAGGTCTTTGGCTAACAAAGTTCACAGATGACTGCAAACTAGGAGCCATAATCAAAACTCCTAACGATGTGGACATCCAACAAAAGGTCCTCACTGAGCCAGATGCCTGGTGTCAAAGCCATGACCTCAAGCTCAATGCCAAAAAGTGCATTGTCATTCCTTTTGGTAAAAACTCTGTACTCATAAACTACCACATAGTCTACTTAACACCAAAGTTGTAGTAAGAGACCTTGGGACACAGGTGGACAGTAGTCTCTCCTTTGATAATCACATTGGCAGAGTAGTCAGAAAATCCTTCTACGTGGCACACCTCATCACAAAAGGTTTCTCATCTAGGAAAAAAATAGGTCATTGTTCCCCTCTACTCATTACTCATTAGACTCATTATAGAGTACAACGCCTTTTTTGGTATGTTCCTCACAAGGCATCTACAACAACTGTAAAGGCCACAGAAATACCTCACAAAGAGGATTACCGGCCTCAAACAGATGCCCTATGCAGACCATCTCAAAAACCTCCAGCGTTACTCCATCGCATATCGTCTACTCAGAGGCGATCGCTGCCTAACATACAAAGCTATGTCAAACCCAGAGCTGTTGGACATGCTCCACTTAAGGAAATCCCAATCTGTCTGAGCTACATGCTCTAGGGGCCTACACCTTGTCACCATAATAAACAGAACATGCTTGAGGGATAGATTCCTGTCCCAGAGACTTCCCACACTCTGGAACAAACTACCTATTTATATCAAACAAAGCTCCTCATTAGCACTCTTCAAGAAAAATCTTGATGATTGGATGGTAGATAGGAAATTCACCCCAGGGATCACTTCTGCTTGACAGGGGCACATGAAAATAATTTTCTTGGGTGGCAAAAGCCAATGTACCATTTGGCTAAGTTTATATTGGCCCTAGGGCCAATATCCTAGTACCTACCTATGAACTTATAAACCTATATGTGTATATATCTATATAGATATCTGGATAATTATATATGCATATATTTTCACCATATGTAATGAACATGGAGTGTAACCCTACCTTAGCCCCTATAGTCCGAACTCCATAGTGCAAGGGAATGTCAGGTGTGTATAACAGGTATATTTGTAGACTATTGCTACTGTAAGAGGGATTGTCTTCACAGACATGGTGTGTGTGGGAGGCCACATCTGCTTTTAAAATGTGTGCCATTGTCTACTGACAGGCATCCTAAGGACATCATAGCTAGCTCGTCATGCTCCTGTGGACTATAGCAGAGATATTGGCCAATATATGTGGACATTCTGACACACTCTAGACAGTCCAGATGTGTGCACAAAACCCCTTAGTGCTAGACATGTGGACCAAGCCTGACAATGTGGATGTTAACAGCCATGTAGATGGGTATGACATGTAACGACTGGTATACATTTACCCCCATAGATTATGCATTCACACACTCCTGTCTGTCCTGATGCATAATAACCACTGGTACAGAGGTGCCATGGCCACATACTACCGACTAGATATTGACATACATCTGTACAACATCCCACTGCACTCTATAACATACATGACTGTTAAGGGAAGATCAGCAGATGTACATCTAGTAAGTATCTGGACATGACATCTCACTGGGTATGTACAATAAGCTGCTAGGCATGTAACAAAGCACTGTGCAGACTACAGGCAGACTGGCTCAACACTGGCCTCCATTTCCTATGGGGGCATGCACATGTACCTGCATATATAGCAGACTCCACAGGCATGTCACAGCACAGAGTACAAAATATCAGTGTGAAAGTGCATAACCACAGGCAATGTGAACACAGCCACAGCCACGTATGGTAAGCTAGCATTATATTACAGTATATGGACTATTTGTTCAACACCATCCTCATATGTGCCACTCAAACACTAACCCTATGTATACTGGGCGGCTGCACAGTGTGGTCTCATGCCTGTCAGTGGTATGGGACATGTGTGTGTATGGCCCTACAAACATGTAAGCTGATAGTGTAACATACAGTGGAGCAGCATGTAACATCAGATAGAATGGGATGAAGAACAATGACATCTACCACAGTCTGTACAGAGGCCAAAGTACTATTATCAATACACACACTGTCAACATTCACCTTACGTACACAGACCTTAGTACTGTACACACACCGACAGAATGGCCAGGTGATGTCATCAGATATAACCCCTACTATACATAACATGTGTAGCAGTCTGATATCTCACAGGCTTGTTATCAGTTATGATGTATTATGGTGTACAGCACATATGCACCTCTTACTGCATAACATATGTACAAAAGTTGACAGAGTTGTGGCTGGAGGCACATACACAGGGCCAATATTGACATGTTGCTGTGATAACCTCATACATTTACTGTTGTAAAAGGGTTTGTTGCAACATATGTCCTATGAGGGATATGAAGTCAGTAACTCTCATGGCTGGCACCATCTACAGACTGCAATCCTCACACTACCTTCTGCAGTCCACAGATAGGTGCATTGTGGGTAACACATGAAACAAAAGGCACCACACACTGCCCAGTCTGCAGATGACCCTACAGATGGGGCTCCCTTATAAACATAGCACTGACATGGCAGTTATTAAAACATGTAGGACAGCCATATCCACACACACCCTATTAAACCAACATTACTCCAAATGCAGTATAGCAGCACTTACAGTCTATAGTCAGGTCAGGCACAGCCCCCTTCAGTGTGTTGCCCTGTTTCCACAGTGTATGTTGTTAGAGGTAAATCCCCAGTCCATCTGAGATGCTGTTTGCCAAACAACAGAACGAGTTCCTATTCACAGTGAATGAAAAGGCCCAACACCAATATGATGCTCCTAGATATTGGAGTGTGTTTCTATGCAATTGGTAATGAGAATGTTACCACAGCTGTTCCACATGCAATCAGCTAGAGGAGGGCTGCAATTCATGAAGAGGCCATCAGCTGATCACGAGCATCAATTAGAATACACATGCTGCTGCCTAGGCAAAGCAGGTGTAGGTCTCCACATCCCCCAGAGAGGGAGTGAGAGAAGCAGACAGAGACAAAGTAAAGTCATGGAGGGGTGGGAAAGTAAAACATAAGCATGTTTGTGTCACACACCTACCAGCACAGGGTATCAAACCCCTGATGACTATGTAGTGCTATCACATTTCTATGCAGTTATTGGATGCGCCACATAGGTTACATACTGAGAAGCCCTCAAAATGTATATGTGATGGTGAGTGGCATCTGCAACAGGGATATGGTAGCTATACGGTAGGTGTAGTACATGTGCCTGTCCGCATGAACAGGTGCCAATATCAACACAGCCCCACTGTCACAGGGACACACACACATTGACACACATGGCAGGGCCAGGAATATAACTCATCACTAGTGAGATTGCCACAACACATTACTGTGCAGGTATCACATGCACCACAGGGGTCATACAGAGGTTATATGGGCAAAGGGTATGTGGAGGTGTCTGACATTGGACAGTATGCTTCAGTATGCCACTCGGGGTTGTAGTGGGTGTGAATGTGATCATACACATCATACAACACACACACACACACACACAGGGTGCCAGTACTGACATGCATGGGTGCATTGCTTCATAGGTGTGTAGTGGTTGACTGTGCCAGACAGCTATACAAGGCTAGGTGATGGGTATACCTTGGCATCAGCTCACATGACAATGGTCTTCATTGTGGCTCAAGGGTGTAGTTTCTAGACTTGTCCACACAGGTGGGTATTATATTCACCATCCAGTTACCTGGGTGACTGTTGTGTGTGGCCAATGCTGTGCATTGCTTGCCATGTATGTGTTCCTTAGTCCATGACATGGATGGTGTCTGGGATGTGCACAACTCCCACATGCATGTACAGTGACATGTGGAACCATACCCAGGGTGTCCGGCCCAAGTTGTGTACACAGATTATCATCAGATGTGACAGTCCTGACCTCATGTGGTGGAAACAGGTAATGGACAGCAGATTTACCCTGCACCTACATTGATAGCATGATTCCAGCATTCCCTGGAGTCAGTGGCATCAGTCCATACAAGGCATGTTTTCAGGCATGGTATGTCCTTTGTGGGGCACATTTGATGGCACCATAGGTGTTGCAGGTGTTCAGTGGGGAACATGGGAAAGGTGCACTGTCAGCATGTACGTGCATATTGGACAGATAGACAGGGTGCCATGTCCTCTGTAGCCCACTGCAATCACACCATGGTTGCTATCAGTGGACAATATGCAGGGTACTACCAACATAGCGGCTGTTGCCTAGGCAAGTGTGTGTGTGTGTGTGTGTGTGTGTGTGTGTGTGTGTGTGTGTGTGTGGATGTGTTTGTGTGTGTGTGTGTGTGTGTGTGTGTGTGTGTGTGGGTGTGTGTGTCTGTGTATGAGACATGGGTTGAGAGTGTCCTCTGGGTAATACTAGGGTTGCTAACTTTGTTTGCCTGGCCTTGATGTCACATGTAGGGCTATGGATTTGCCCCAGCCTCTCAGCTACTTCACATCTGTTATCCCTGTATGGTGGACATTGTGAGATATACTAGGTCCATCATATAAGAAGTTTGCAAAACCCACTCCACATTGAGCCCAGTTGTTACACACTCATAGCCACCTCCACACAGGATACAAGTTATAAACACACAGACACACACCTGTCTTGTCTGGGATTAGAACTCCTACCTAATTGGTTTATTACACAACAGCACTATGCAGTTATAGGACACGCCACAGAGATTACTAGAGTACTCCTTCCCCAAAGGTGTATTTCACAATAAATGACATCAGCAGGATTGCCAAAGTAGGGCATTTGAATTGTAGTGAGTGTGGCTAGGCTAAAATACACTGTTCCCTACACAGATATTAAAAAACACACAAAACATCCAGACCTGCCATGTGTGGGAATAGAACCTCTACCAGAGTTCTATATCACACTACAGCATGAAGCTGTTATAGGATGCACCATGGGGATTATTGGAGTGCTACTCCCCCAAAGGTGTATTTCACAATGAATGAAATCAGCAGGATTGCCAAAGTAGGGCATTTTAATTGTACTGAGTGTGGCTAGGCTAGAATGCATTGCTCCCTACACAGACATTGAATCACACACACAACATCCACAACTGACATGTGTGGGAATAGAACCCCTACCAAAGTTCTATATCACACTAGAGCATGAAGCTGTTATAGGACACACTACAGGGATTGCTAGAGTACTCCTTCCCCAAAGGTGTATTTCACAATGAATGACATCAGTAGGATTGCCAAAGTAGGGCATTTGAATTGTAGTGAGTGTGGCTAGGCTAAAATGCATTACTCCCTGCACAGACATTGAAACACACACACAAAACATCCACAACTGCCATGTGTGGGAATAGAACCCCTACCAGAGTTCTATATTACACTACAGCATGAAGCTGTTATAGGACCCACCATGGGGACTACAGGAGTACTTCTTCCCCAAAGGTGTATTTCAAAATGAATAACATCAGCAGGTTTGCCAAACTAGGGCATTTGAATTGTTGTGAGTGTGGCTAGGCTAAAATGCATTGCTCACTACACAGACAGGGACACACACACACAGTTGCCATGTATGGGATTGGAACTCCTACCTATCTAGTTCATCACACTACAGCAGTACATAGTTATAGGATATGCCACAGAGATTAGTGGGCTGTACCTTTCCGAAAGGTGTATTTCACAGTGTATGACATCAGCAGCCCTGACAGAGTAGGGCAATTGAATTGTAGTGAGTGTGACTAGCCTAAAAAGCATTGCTCTTTACACAGATGGTGACACACACACACACACACACACACACACACACACACACACACACACACACACACACACACTTCCCAAGTCTCGTATTAGAACTCCTACCTAACTATTTTATCACACTACAGCAGTACACAGTTATGGGACATGCTGTAGAGATTACTGGGTTACACCCTTCCCAGAGGTGTGTTTCTTGGTAAATGACATCAGCAGGCTTGCCAAAGTAGGACATTTGAATTGTAGGGAGTGTGAGTAGCCTAAAAGGAATTGTTCTCTACACAGACAGGGACAGACACACACACTTGCCAAGTCTGGGATTAGAACTGCTACCTATTTTATCACACTACAGCAGTACGCAGTTATGGGATGCGCTACAGTGATTAGTGGTCTATAACCTTCCAAGAGGTGTATTTCTAGGTGGATGTTATCAGCAGCCTTACCAAAGTAGAGCAATTGAGTTGTAGGGAGTGTGACTACCCTAAAAAGCATTGTTCTCTACACAGACAGACACACACACACACACACACACACACACACACACACACACACACACACACACACACACACACACACACACACACAGTTGCTATGTCTGGGATTGGAACTCCTACCTAACTAGTTTATGACACTACATAAATATGCAGTTATAGGATGTGCCATGGAGATTGATGTGCCATGGAGATTACTGGGCTGTAACTTTCCCAAAGGTGTATTTCACATTGGATGACCTCAGCAGGCTTGTCATAGTAGGGCTATGGGGAGGGCAGTGTGTATGCATGGGCCATAACCCATTCATCTAGAGATTGACACACCACATGTGGGCACACGCAGGGTCATATTTCACAGATACGTGTATATAGCTACTAAATGACTACTTCCTTGTACAGTCATGTTGCATAGCTAGCACTTGCACCACATAGTATGTAATGCTGACAGATACAGGTGGCTAGTATCTACAGTGAGTGACATCTGAACCTCATGTGGTTGTGGCCCTTTGGCTGTGTGCTGGGTGGGACAGACCTGGATGGCTCGTTGTCACAGTCACCCTCTTCCACACATCTATGTACTCTACATTTGGCTTATTATAGTGTGTTGTCCTTAGATATATGTCTGTATTCCTATCCACTGTGTGTGAAAAGCATGACTGGTGCATACTGAGGAGTGTCTGCACTAGCATCTGCGACTGCCAGATATGTCTGGTCCACTGGTATTTGCAGACATGGCCTTCATTTGTTTAAGTGTGTAAGCATGCCCAGTATGACCTTTCACTATGTTGTTGATTGACATTGCCTTCATTTCTCTAACAGTGTGAGCATTCCCAGTATGCCTGTCTGTATTGAATGTGTGGATCGAGTCCAGGTAGTTTGTATTGCAGTGCAGACCTTTGTGTGGTACATCTGCAGGTAGCATACTGTTTCTGCAGGGTATCCATCGACCATTTGGCAATATGGCAACAAACTGTGCAGGGTATAGTGTATACTGTAGGTGATTGTGTCTGTGCTGCTTCAGCTGCATGGTACTGCTGTTGGCAGAGATATTCAGATGTGTACTGTTATACACAGTGATGTTTTCTTTCCTCATGTACTCTCAGATGGACATTCTTGCTCACAGTGATGTCTTGGGGGACAAGGGTGACTGTGGCTGTATCCGGTATTGTGGGCAGACACCTACGTATTCATGAGATTGAAGTAGTTAAAAAGATAGGCCACAGACCTATAGTCACTTACAGGAAGGGTAAAACTTGAAAAACTTAATAGAAACCCCCATAGTGAAGGTTGCAAGGACCCCGGGGATGTTCAAATGTAAAAGCTGTAACTACTGTGGGTTCATTGCAACTGGACAACATTTTTCTATAGGTAACCACAAGTATTCCGTCACAGGTAGGTACAATTGTTACACTAAAATGGTGATATACCTAGCTCAGTGCATTCTCTGTCCTGTTTTCTATATAGGGAAAACAGACAGAAAGTTAAAAGAAAGAATCTACAAACACCTGTACGCTATGAGGAGGCGGAAAACAGAGAACACACATAGGCACATAGAAAATTCACCAAACCATAAATTCAAGTTTAAGGTTATAGGCCAGATTACTGAAAATGTACATGAAGGACCAGCGTCACTACTTTTAGAACAACTTGAGTTGTTATGGCAACTTCGATTAAATGTTAATCAGTTCCCAGGAATAAATGAAACATTCACTATTCTCCCATACTTAAAATTAAAAAGTATGTGGAGATAATTTACCTACTCAAGTGATGAGTTTAAGGGTTAGTCCCACACCTAAAGCATTTATTTATTTACAATGGTTATATATTAACCATGGTTTTATTTTAAAATGCTTTATATTTTTTTTACTTTTAACACACCAGGTATAAATAAATTTACTATTGATTGAACAGTGAATGATGAAGGTTTTTTATTCAGAAGGACAATATATTATATTGTTCTTTAGTCAGGGCTTTTAACTCTGTATTTCTAACTATAGTAGAACCTTTATCAAGTGATGTGTTAACTGAACATTGTTAAGAGGTTTAATTGAGACATTGGTCACATGACTGGATTGTTGAAACATTTAAGAGTGTCTATGAAGTTGATTCTTTTATCTGAAGAAGTCCAGCCACTGTGCTGGAAGAAAAGCGCTTAATAAACAGAGTTTGTGGTGTTCTTGCATCGGTTGCTTTTTTATGTTTATTTCTACATTTCTACACAGGTTTGGGGGGCACACCTGACTGTTATTACATTACTACATAGGATGGGGGGTACACCTGACAACTTGTACATATTTGCTATGACTGTACTAGTATGTCAGGTACTCCATTTCATTCTGTATTCTAACCTATCATGCTGACTAGAAGCATACCAGTGTACTACAGATCTTAGCTTTGATTTACCTACATATTAGTTTCTGACTTCCTACCTTTCAGAACTAACATCCCACTGCCTGACCTGCTGTAGTATGTCTGTGTAGGCCTGGGGAGAGGTTACCCATAGGCATCATTCAGAGGCCATAGCACAGCCTTTGCTTGTGATTGTCTACACCTGTCCTGCTGGCTATGACTGTTGTTGGGTATTGTAAACCACCTTGATTGGCAAATCCTTGGCCCCCTGTTGTTCGGCATCTACTTCTCAGAAGTACAGGCAAACATAGGAGGACTATGGCTGACAAAGTTTGCAGATGACTGCAAACTGGGCGCCACAGTGGAAAGTACATCGGACACAGATATCCTTCAGAGGGGTCTCACAGAAACTGATAACTGGTGCCAGAGCCATGGCCTGAAGTTAAATGCCAAAAAATGTATAGTCATACCCTTCGGGAAAAACAAGGTAACCCCAAGCTACCATATAGGTGGCAATCCATTAAGCACAGAAGAGGTTATCAGGGACCTGGGGACCCAGGTTGACAGTGGCCTTTCTTTTGACACTCACATAAAGTGGTTAGAAAGACCTTCTACATTGCCCACCTGATCATGAAGGGATTCACATCCAGATCAAGTGAGGTCATTGCTTCACTTATCAGACCAATGATTGAGTAATGCCCCATTCGGGATGTATCTCACCCGACACCTGCAGCAATTGGAGAGACCCAAAAGTTTCTCACCAAAAGATAAAGGGACTCCAAAATCTGTCATATGCTGAAGAAACTCCAGCTCTATTCAGTCGCACACCGCCTGCTCAGAGGTGACCTGTGCCTGACATACAAGGCCATGTCCAACCCGGAATTAATTGACATGCTCCACCTCAAAAAATCCAAATCTACCAGATCCACTAGAGCAAGCAACTTAAACCTTAGCACGGATATAAATAGGACATGCTGGAGGGATAGATTTGTCACCCAGAGACTCCCTATGCTGTGGAATAAAATCCCAGTCCATGTGAGGCAGAGCACCTCACTGGCTCAGTTCAAGAGAAATCTTGACCGGTGGATGGGAGATCGTAGGGTTTACCCCGGGAATCATCTCTGTGTCACTGCTGGACAGAGGCACAACAAACTAATGGGCACAGTATTTTTTAACATAAGGGGGTGGTGTAAGACACAAAACTTTGGGCTAGGCTTATAAATGCCTTAGGGCAGATAGCCTAGTATAAACCTATGAACCTATGTGTGAGTCACTTACCTTGTGGGTGTCCCAGTATTGAGGGTGGTGCTGCAGGGCTACCTAAGTCAGATGCACATAGTACACTCCCTACACATGGTTGAGCAGAGGTAGTGTCATGTTTGGCATCCCTTTTGCTGTATGTGAAAGTCAGAGAGAGGTGTTATTCCCTGGGTCCTTCCTGTGTCAGTGTATGTGCTATGCATTGCCTTTTTGCCAAGGTCAGGGCATACTGGGCATGCCTCCTTCTGCCTACTGGGGCAAGCTCAGGTTGTTCCTCCTCCAAGTCACTCTGTGCCTCTGCAGGCCTTGGTAATGGTGGTGGGCTATGTGGCCCTGCCCCATGCTGTTCCTGCTGCAACTGTTTCCACAGGATCATACTGTGTAGCATGGCACATGCAATGACAATTTGGGTACATGTAGCTGATGAGTACTGCAAGGCTCCACCGGATGTGTCCAGACACCGGAACCTTGACTTGAGCATCCCAAACACATGCTCTACTATAATTCTGGTCTGTGTGTGTGCCTCATTATGGAGTTCTTGTTCAGGTGTGTGTGCATTTTCTGATGGGTTTCATGAGCCACGGCTCCAGTGCGTATCCAGCATCCCCCACGAGGTGACCATGTGGGATGTCCCCATTGGCAAATCTATGGTACAGCTGCATTAGATGCCAGATGTTGAAATCGTGATAGCGTCCAGGGCAGACAGCACACACATTCATTATTATGCTCTGGACATCACACACAACCTGGCAGTTGATGGAGGGGAAGCCCTTGTAGTTGATGTAGACCCCGCTCACCAGGTGGTGCTTTGATGCATATGTGCATGCAGTCTATAGCACCCACTGCCTCAGGGTATTCTATTTGGTGGAACAGTTGCATATTGCTGGCCAATGCCTCACGGGTGTTGGAGAAATATATGTGCTCACCAACATGTGCTGACATGGCATCCAGGAACTGGTGGAGTACCCTGGATGCTGATGCCTGTGAGATCCCCATCATATCCCCAGTTGGCCTTTGGAAGGTACCTGTAGCTAGTATTCTTAGGTCTACACATACCTTGTATCCACTGGGATGGGTTCCTCTCTGTTAGTTCTGTGTGTCAGGTGTGGCCAGCACAGCTCAACAATTTGCTGTAGGAGGTCCCTGTTCACCCTATAGCGCTCCACTATCTCCAGCTCATGTAGCCCCTGGTAGGTTACTCTGGGTCTGTACACTCTTCTCCGTCTCCTCACTGTGGGTTGGTCAACAGCATTCACATCCTCACCACACTCAGCCTCTTCCACAAGTTGTTGCATGATAGCTATTGCAGCTTAAAAGTTAAAAGCTCCCCACTTGTAAACACCGGTGGAGTACAGTGTGTGAAAAACCAGAGGGGAAGGTGTTTGCATAGTTTATAGTAGTGTTCTGGGCTGGGCTGGTCTGCTGCCTGTGTAATTGGCTGATTCTGATACATTTCACCTGCCAGCTATGCTAGTTCTCTTAGATTACCTTCCTACTGCTGTTTTCCCTTCCCATTGCTTTCATTTTAAGCCCGGGGGTGCACCGCACAAACAGAGTGCTCAAATATGCACAGAGCTCCAATTTCCTTGTTTAATATTTTTTTTATACCTTTAAAACCTGGTGTGCTGAACGCACACCTGCTTAGGCAATGTAAAGAGTGCTAGGAAGCCTCAGACACATCCCCTTGCTTAGCTGTGCTTAGCTAGGAGCAGACCTGAGCCACAGGGATCCAATCCGCTTACAGTATATCTGACATCCCTCCCCATGATGTTGGCTAACTCCTAGGCTGGTACCAAGCTATTCCTATTATTGCACTGTTGGGACATGACTAGCATGCTGGGGAAAACTGGGATTCACTATCATTCTCCTCATTTGCATAGGATTGCCTGCTAATGCATAGTTACATGTCTCACACTGAGCCTCCCCCCTTAATAACCACTACTCACTGGCCATGCTGTCTTCTGCCTGCCATTGACTTTCAGAATAGTGATTTTAGTTAGAATGTTTATTTTAGGTTTATTTTCTTATCCCCCCCCGATCCCGTTTGCGCACCGCCGAGATCGACTAAAAAAAAAGTTTATTTTTTTTATTTTTTAAGCTGTTTGCAATACCAATGGCCTCATACTTGGCTATTGGCATGCTTCCTGACTGAAATGCAGCCTTTATTTGGAGCTGTCATGGCTCCATTTTGGATTTTGCAGAAATGTACTTGGTTACTAACAGAGTACATTTCTCCAGATTACAGTAGTCCTGCATGGCTGGTTTCAAGCTTCCTGGATCGCAAACTCACCTCATTTGCATGAATTTCTCCTGCAAATGGGGTGATTTGCATGCAGGGGCTTAGTCTATTCAGGACTAGTGCAAGAGTGCTGGTGCATGCCCCTGCAGGCTATTCCTGGACCGCAAGGCAGCTGTATTGCCTACTAGAGCTCCTGCACTAATCCTGCACACCGTGCTAGGCATGCAGAATCCAGGGGTCAGAGTATAAAACAATATCTTCCCCTCTAAGATTTTTATTAACTGTTTTAAATACTCTAAATTTAAAACTATGTAGATCTTGTATACTCATAATATGTTTTGGTAAAGCATTACTTTCTACTTCCCTATGTATATCAGACAAGTGTTCAGTAATTATTCCTTCAACATTCTATTGGTCTTACCAACATAGAATGAGGGACACTTAACACATGTAGCCATATACACAACATTCTTTGTTTTACATGTAGCAAAAATCTAAAAGCAAAATACTTTTCTAGTAATGAGATGCAGGAACTCATTTTCCTTACTTATATATTTAAAAAACTGGCAAATCGAATATGGAACTGTGCCCTTAATTATTATCGTATACTTACGTTGTACATCTAAGTCTTTAAAAGGTTGTATATCTAAGTCTTTAAAGCAAAGTTGTTGTCTAAGATTTCTTTCTTTCTTATAGATAAAATTCAGATGATGTCCTATAATTTCTTTCATATTGTCTGATGAACACAAAATAGACCAGTTCTGCTTTATAATATTTTTGATCTTACTGGTGTGCTCATTATTTTTTAAGCAATACCTTAAGCTAGACTGGCAGTTGCTAGTTGAATTTACTGATATCCCGTTATCCATCTCTTCAGAAATGTATGGTCTAGCTATATCTCTTCTTTCATCCACAACTAACTTTCTATTATTATCTAACATCTCTGAACTATAGCCTCTATCAGAGAATTCAGAATACATCTCATCAATCTGTTAAAATTCATCTGTTTCAGTATTGAAACTCCTTGCTCTTAAAAATTGACTACAAACTAAGCCTTTATAAGTATGGGAAGGATGCATGCACTTACTATATAAATACCTTGATATTTGTACTTCTTTCCTATATATCTTGGTGCCTATTCTGCCCTCTCAAATAAAGACATCAGTGGTAAACTGCTGTTCCTCTCGCACCTTGCATGCAGCCAAGAAAGTACAATCATATTGATCAGACACAAATTCAAACTGGCCATTGGAGAGAAAGCCCTTTCCAGAATGTGACTAGCTAAGTACAAACAGCTACCAACAGATATAAAAAACATTGAGACTTATTAAACATTCAAAAAAATCATAGGCTACATTTGCAAAATGAATTAAAATGCAACTGTTTTCATAACATACTAGCTAATTTGGTACCTCATGATAGCAGATATTCATGTGTTTTGAAATTATTTTATCTGGACATAGAGAAACTGTTTTGTTTTATAAATTGTATCGTTGCCCTATTAATGTAATAATTAACTTCCTTCTTTGTATCCCAAATTGTATTATTACCATAAAGTGATAGTTTGTATAGCACATTATGACTGCAAATAGATTTTTTTCTGTACAGTTGTTCCTGGGTTGTGGATTAAAATGGTTAAAAAAACTGCTCATGTACATGGTTATCAAATTATAAATAAAAATAAACATATAACATTTTAGTTATGATGCTTTGACAAACATTCTTCACTGAAGACCTAGAAATAATATTGAAATACAGGTGAGATAATATTTCATTTTTTATGTAATTCTTTCAGTGTTTGCTATTTGGTATAGGAGACCCCTGATAGTTAGTGCAGAGGACTAAAGCTCTGAGCTGTTAACAATCTGCTTCCTTTGCTGAGGTTGCAGGGTTTGATTACATCTACTGCTATTAAAATACTATGTGACTCTGAGTAAGTCACATTATAAGACAGTGCTCCTGCATTGCCACTAGAAAATGGCAGTTGTATCCAGTGAATTTAGCTGGACAACAGATAAGCTAAAATGCCTAATATTTGTACAGTACAGTTCATGTTATATTAATACTTCCACAAGTCATGTTCAGCATCTGAAGGCTAATTTAATTATATAGCCAAAATGTTAAGTAGTAAAGTTAATCAGGGATAAGCAACTTACAGTGTTTTTGTACTGATATTTTTATTAAAAAATGGTCAAGGTGATGGCAAATATTATTGGGTCCAGAGTTTGCTAATTGCAGTTACAATACTGTGGAGCACCATAATTATCTTGCTATGTTGGTATTTACATTTTTGAATGCTGTATACATTCAGTTTAACAAAGTGCAGCATTGGAGATCTTTGAAATACAGATTATGGAGGTTGTAGTAGTTCAACTAACCAACCTGTTTACATATATATATATATATATATATATATATATATATATATATATATATACACACACACACAATGAAGCAACATGCAGAATCATGGTCTTTCACTTTCACACATAGTTTTCTATGATATCTGAGAGTGAGAAATTATAAGCAGATATAAGCAGGATAAATATTTAAATTTATTTCACATGACCACAAACATCATGTGATGTAATTTCTGCATGTAGTCAAAAGAGATTGTATGCTGTTTTGCATTTAATGTTACTTAAAAGTAAAAATAAATACTTTGCTTCAGAAAAAAGATGATACTGAGGAAACAACTGTTCCCTAATACTTGATAGTGAGAAATAATAGACAAACATGGTCAAGATGAATATTTCACTTTATTTTGCATGCCGCAAACATCATTTGCTGTATTGGAGGCTGTACTAATTATATATTTCAAGCAGGTATTTGAAAATATATTTGGGAGATATAACACACAGCATTATATAACCGGTGCTTTTGCATGTGCCCTTCAGCATATGAGTTGTGTTAATTTTACAATGCATGTGCACTCATAAAATAGATGATAATGGGGAAGCAAAGTGCAACATTATGGTCTTGAAGTCTTGATAAGTAATAGGAATATTAAGAGATAACAGTTATATATAGATAAAGATAAATTTTCACTTCATATGACATGACTTCAAATAGTATTTGCTGCATTAATTTCATGTGAATGTAGGAGTTATTTATTTTGGATTTGTACATCATGTTTTTTTATTAATACAAGTGTTTTGCTAGAAACAAAAAGAAAAGATGATTATGGGGAAGCAAAATATAGCATTAGGATGCATTTACTTTAAAATGTACTATTTTCTGATATCAAACAGGTGCACTATTTCAACTCAGTAAATGGTAGTTCATATATAAACACATATTCTTGTCATGTGTGTACTCAAGCTTGCCACTTTATAAGCAACCATGACAACAAGAAAAATACTTTTTTTGTAGGGGAGGCCTCATACACCTCTAATGTGAAGGCTTTATCCCATTTATCTTCAATTTACTATTCTGTAACAATTGCACCTCAGAGAAAAAGTGATCACTGTCATACATTGTAATGCATGTTTCTCTCCTTTTCGGAAGTGCACTGACATCTGATTATATACATCTCTCTATCTTTTGAGCAGTTAGATTCATGTTCAGCTGAGTGGGGATTAAAAGAAAAAAAACATGAGAAAATTCCATCAACAGCTATTATGTTTAAGAAACTAGGACTCAAGCTTGGGTGATCTAAGTAAATGCTTACAATGGGATACCCAATACTGAGAACTAATGGCCATATAGAAGCAATAGTAATGTTTTTCCTTATTTTACTTAATTACAAACATAAATTTTTGTAGTGCTTGTCTTACCTATGTCCTACTTATGAAAGTTATCTCAAATTCAACTACATTTATTTTCCCCTGGGTTTGCATATGGTACTGCCTTTGTGTATGCAGGAAAAAAGATAGGCTTGGCTTCAGGGTGTAGCATGATGGAACCATGACTGCTACTCACTTGACATGTGCTTGATTAGCAACTCACCTGATGAAAGGGCTCATTGGGGGTGGGGTGAGAATGAGCAGCACACGTCAGTTTGCCATTTCTGGGAGTGAGGAATTGTGGCTCTTCTTGCGATTGGGCCATTCCCTGATGAGGTGAATGCCATGATTCTAAGGCAAGCTTCTGTTAATTTGGCAACAAGGGTGTGGCTTGGTGTATGATGATGTATGAGAGAACATATGTGCTCGTCTCAGTTGGCTGTCCCCTCTGCTTGCACACAAAATAACTCTCTGGTGTGCTCAGGATGGCACTATCCCAGGACACACAAACACTATCTCTGCCCCCTGACCCTGGCTGCTTACAAATAGAATTTCTCCTACTCATTGGAATTTCCATCTGAAGAAGGAAATTGATAGGTTCATAGGTTTATTGGAGATTACTAGGGTTATAAGCCTATGCTATGGTATCTAATACCAACTGCCTCTCTCCATAAGGGACATGGGTGCCACCCTTGGAGTAAATTTACAATTACTCATCCATTGATCTTGGTTACACTTGAAGAGGGTCAGGGAAGGGCTTTTCTTCATGTGAATGGAAAGCTTTTTAGAGAGAGAGAATAGTCTCTGAGAGATCTATCTATCTCTCCAACATGATTTATTTGTGTCAGAGGCTAGGTTAAGATCGTTGGAACAAGTGACTGTCATGCAGTTTGATTTACGAATATGTAACATTTCCATCAGGGCTGGATCAAAAATGCCCTGTAGGCCAGACACAGATCACCCCTTATTAGTCTGTAGGAGACAGACTATAGTAATAGGTATTTCAACTTGTCCACTTAGGACTTGTTTTTTTATACCCTGTAGCTTCCTGATGAAAAACCGCTGGGGTCACTCCTGCTGTTGCAGATGTCTAGGGAGGTACATGCTATAAGGTGCAGTGTACTCAATTATTGCTTTGATGAAGGCCAAGTACAATGGAATTATATTGTTCTTTTATCTGGATGCCATGCTCTTACTTATAAGTTGTGCCACATGGAAGAACTTCCTCACAACTGTGGACACATTGTGGTCAAAGTTCAGATTGCTATCAACTTGAGTACACAGGTCACATGCCGCTGGGTCTACTCTTGGGGGGGGGTTGTGTATATTGTAATTATCAGGGGTATTTGCTTACCCAAAGGGAATACTTATGCATTTTTTTCATTTAGTTCGACAGGTACAAAGGAATGAGTGAAACAGAAGAGCAAGAAGAAGCTTGGACAACTGGAGGCGGGGGAAAAAGAGAACAATAACTAATAGTTCCATAGCACTTATTGCTATTTTGTTTCTCATGTCATGTTCTTTTGTATAGTGTATATCTGAAAATGGTAAGTTGTGTGATTAAAGTATTTAGCTCCAAACAATTTCACGACATTGGTGTCAAAGGAAAGCACAGAAAAATATACTTTTTCACAAATTATGCCAGAAGAGCTAATAAGTGGCCTACAGCTGGTTATGCATAAAAAGTGCTTAATTATTGCTTTGCAGTACACCCAGCAGTGAGTAGTAACAGGAAAAATTTTAATTTTTACCTGTGCTTTTGGAAAATGGTTACAAAACCTGCATGACTGTATAGGTTCATAGCTTCATAAGAAAATACTAGGCAGTCAGTCTGTAGACCATTATCAATGATCTCTGCACACAATTGTATATTGTCTTTGAAGTTGCGGACATAGCTAAAGAATGACTTCAGGCCAAGCACAACCACAAGGCATTCTTTAGCTATATCTACAACCTCAATGGTAATATGCAGTCATGTGCAGAACTCGTTGTAAATGGAGCCACCTATACTGAGCCAGGAGATATAGCTAATCTACTGGCCGACAAATTCAGCTCCAACTTTACCAATCTATCTCCCTCAACCTTCCCTCAGCAAATACCATCAAATATAATGCCTCCTGCTATTAGCAGAGAAAAAGTCCTTAATGCTCTTTCTAAGGTCAAGAACACTGCATCAATGGGCCCAGACAATATCCAAGGATGTTTTCTAAACAGCATAAACATGACTTAACAGGCCATCTGGAATTGCTATTTAACTGTAGCCTCCAAAAAGGCTTCATGTCTCATGAATGGAGAACAGCAACATCCTTCTGCACAAAGGTGTGCCATTTACAGACCCTGGAAATTACAGACCCATAAGTCTCACTAGTCTCACATGCAAAGCCATGGAAAGAGTTATCATGGAATTGATTGATAATGATATAGTAAGCCTCCAGACACTGTAACCAACCAAATTTGGTTTCATCAAGGGCAGGACATGCCTACTCAACCTGGCTGATTTCTTTGAAAAGGTCACCAAAGCAATGGATGAGGTCAAAATGGTTCACCCTGCCTACCTTGACCTGGCCAAGGCATTTGATACAATACCCAACTCAGGCATTGTTGACAGACTCAAAAGGTTTGGTACAGACCCTTATGTCACCTGGTGGATAGCCAACTGGCTCACAGACAGGACTCAGAATGTTAGAATTGGGGAGTCCACCTCTACAAAGAGGTCAGTCACAAGTGGTGTCCCTCAAGGGTTTGCCATGGGACTCACTGCTCCTTTTTGGCATTTATTTCTCTGAAGTCAGGGCCAATGTCAATGGCTGGCTAAATTTGCAAATGAATGAAAGTTAGGAGCTGTCACTGAATCATACACTGACGCAAATATTCTCCACAAAGTGCTGACACAGGCAAACAACTGGTGTCACAGCCATGGGCTAAAACTAAATGCCAAGAAATGCATAATAATATCCTTTGGAAGTCATCCACTCCTTGTATCTATCATATTAAGAATAGACCCATTAGAGTTGAATCAGTAATCAGGGACTTAGGGACACACATAGATAGTAATCTAACCTTTGACCATTATGTGTCTACAGTAGTGAGGAAATCATTCTATGTTGTGCAACTTATAAGCAAAGGTATGGCATCTAGGTCCAAGGAATTCATTGTTCCACTGTATTTGCAATTCATCTGACCTATCATTTAGTACAGTGCCCCTTTTGGTATGTACCTAACCAAGCATATCCAACAATTGGAAAGTCCACAGAGGTTCATCACTAAAAGAATACAGGAAATCAACTTTCTTGGGTTGGTGTAAGCCAGGAAACTTTGTTGGCTAGGCTTACTTAGGCCCTTGGGATGATAACCTAGTACCTAACTATGAACCTATGAACCTATGGACATAAGAATCTTGTCCTATGCAGACTGGTTCAAGGCCCTATTCCTGCATTCTGTCTCCTACTGGCTGTTGAGGGGAGATCCATGCCTGGCATACAGGGCATTGTCAGACCCCACTGCGATAGACCTCCTGCACATCTGCAAAGCAAACAGCACCAGAATTACCTGTTCTGAAGACTTAAATCTTTTTGCCTGTGATATAAATAGGACCTGTTGGCGAGATAGGTATGTATCCCAGAAACTATTTAATCTGTGGAACAGGCTCCCCATCCATGTGAAGCAGAGTTCCTCCCTAACCCAATTCAAGTGTAACTTGTACAAGGGAAGCAGAACAGGAAAGTTATCCCTGGTTTGGTACCTGTGTCTCTAATGGACACATGCAGCCTGTAAATGGTTCACCTCCCAGACCCCTGTTCGTAAATGTTTCATCTTGCAAGCCCCTGCTTACACTTATCAAGGGTACCAGAACTTGTCAGAGATTTGAGATGCAGGGCTAGGCTTAAAAAGGCCCTTGTGGTAGTTAGCCTGGTAAACACCTATGAACCTATGAATAAGCCTAGACAAAAATTCCTATTCAAAAGTTTCCTCCAGTCTCAAGGAGGGTAAGACAAGATAGATCAGAGGAGAATTCATGACTGTCCATCCATTATCTAGGTTTATCTTGAAGGTGGCAAGGTGCTACTCACCTGACATGTAATGGAGGTTTGTTCTAGAGGTTCGGGATACACTGGGATATGAATCTGTTTCGCCAACATGTTTTATTTATCTGTTGATAAAGGTTAATTGCTATATGCCCAGTTATAGCAGCTAAATCTTCATCTGTTTATGAAGGTTTATTTGCTATAACAATGTATTTAAGGTATAATTTGCTTTGTGAAAAAATAGAAGGTCAAAGAGGGTTTGTTATTTCATAGCTCAAAAGGCTATGCACAGATTTCCATGAAGGAGATGGAAGATTCATAAAAGGCTGAGTACAGACAGAGGACTGTCATTCTGTCCTGATGGCTAAGGTTTTGAGGCCACTGATCATTTTAGTTATGAATCTCTTAGGTCTCTCAAGTTCAGTGATATGTTTAGACAAATAAGTGACAAAAGGTGCATTATATCCAACAGGTTTGACAAGATATGAGTAAAGGAGAATTAAGGCTTCGGTTGGTGATGCCTTACAGCCCAAATGACCTAAATAGAAGGCTTTTTCAGCTGCTGTAAGGACATGATGGTCAAATGATAAGAAAATACTGAATATCCTGCTGAGACCCCTTATGACAGCATCTGATTGGAGGGGTGTGTCAGGTAAATGGTATGTGAAAATGTATTGTTTGTCAAATGAACTATGCTGTATTTTTTCACATGTAATTTAAGACTGCAGACCTTGCACCAATTGTTAATATGGTCTGACCATGTTGGCGCAGCTGAGAGTCAAGTTACAATACAAACTTAGATAACCATAGGCTATGAGTGTTGGTCTGAACATCTGAGAAACAGATACCAAATAAGAGAAGGCCTAACATTGAACCCTGTGTTACTGGTAACTTTTCGTGTTTTCAGAAGTGGCACCTGTGGCTCTGATGACAGGAGTATTGTCATACAGTCAGTTATCTAGCCAATGCACAAGATAAGGATTTATATTTAGACTTGCAAATCTCTCAGTGATACTTGAGCAAAATAACTCTAGATGGAATTTTCTTGAGTCTAGTTAAACACAACTCAATAAGGCCTGCCTGTAAAAGATAATGTCCAGGTCCAGATATGTTGTATGTAATCCATAACCATTATCCATTGCTCTGACTACATTTTCAAAGAAATGAATGAGATTAAGGATCCAGGACCTTTCTTTGCCAAATCCAAATTAAAATGTGTCAAGGTTTAAGAGATTTTTAATGTCTGTATTAATGAGGTCTAAGATAATACGGTCCATACTTTTAGATATAGACCAGTAAGACTAAAAGGTCTATAGTTACCAGGGTCCATTGCTCTGTCACCCTTTTTAGATCATCTTTGTGTAATGTCATTACCTTGTTGTTTTGCTTCAGTAATGTAATGAAGGAGAGAGTTTGAAGTAAAGAGGTTAAGTAGGGGTTCAGACTAATCATATTGACACCGATAATTAGGCAACCTGGTATGCTATCACAGACCATGGTTTAGATGCTATATTAGACTATGGTTGGTATGCTATCACAGACCATGGTTGAGATGCTATATTAGACCATAATTGGTATTATATCACAGACCATGGTTGAGATGCTCTTAGCTTTTGAGAAGGTTGAGAGAACTTTTTTCACAGTAAATAAAGGAGTTGGTTGGGATAGTGGGATCTCTGGAACAGTTATAAATTACTGTGTATGGAATAAAACTTGCAATAAATCTTTTAGCTTGGATATTAGTTATTTCCATTGGTTCAGAGTGGGCAGTATTAACATTGATCAGTACCAAATATTGTTGAGTGATAGTTGTTAAATTTCTAATACAGTTAAAGAAAGGTTTTTAGTTATTTCTGATTTTTTGATTGACTATTTTCATTTCATAATAACTGCGTTCTTCCTAATGGTTCCCTTAAAAGAGAAATTGATTCCCTGGTGGGCTAATGGCCCTGCATTCCTCTCCTCCTTCCTTGATGTGGGCAAATGTAGGCATGGCAGCCATGCTGGCCATCATGCCTGCATTCACCAAGCTACTCTACAAGTGGAGGTCTTGTGCAGGACAGATTCATGGTTGTGCATCTCCACCTATAGGTGGAGACATGGTGCTGTAGGCAGATTGAGCTGCTGCATCAGAAAATGTTGGTGAAATCAGATACCCATCAGTCTTCAGGTAGTTTTGAGGCTTCTCTCAGAATATATAATGAGATTCATCAATATACTATGATATGAAAGCATTTTACCTTTTCCTGGCATAGAGAGATTCCATTTAGTTTCAATACCTCGGCATTGTGAGGTACTGATTTTGGTAAACCCCAGCTAATGGGATGACATCATCCCACAGGGACCTCATACAGTTTTTTAGTTTGATGCAGATTGAGAGAGAGAGAGAGAGAGAGAGAGAGAGAACATCCTCAGCCATCCTTCTCTTGTTTTGACAGTGTTTTGACATCTAGCGCAAAAAAAATCACATTTTCTAAAAGAGCATAAAGGAATGCTGATTGCTGAATCATTCATAGTATATAAGCTGATAATGTTTAATATCTGCATTTCAGTAGGTGTGTGTGCATGTGTAAAAGTCTGCCTACATTTGTGCTGAAGTTTGACTCAAACTCAGAATAACCAGATCAATGTTATAGGTTATTAAAGTCTTAGAAGTGTAGTGCCTATGTTACAATACTTTTGCAATGTCATTATTATTTCCTAATGTAGTTTTGTATTTGAAAAATGTCATAAAATCAGGAGAATTGCTAGCATGCTGTTTATGAAGATTTTTGTTTTGAATATGTTTGCTCTTATTTTTTTTATGAAACAGCACTGTGTTTCAAATATTATCTGTTTTATTGTTTGATGAGTCATGACTCATGTTTGATTATTGCCTCCTTCTATTCTGAACCATACAAGCAATATATAAATACTTAGAAACAGTTGCATCTGCAAGATGGTTTGCTTTCTTTATATCATTTCTAAATCAGTTAAATTTGTACTACTTTCATGGTATTATACTAACAAATGCATTATACTAATAAGAAAATATAATCACCAATATCAGATTGTAGTAGTTTTTCTGTACAGCATGAAACTCCATCTGTAATGTAACCTCCCAGCTAATTAGCCTGCTCATTTCTTAACACAGCACTGCAGAATACAGAGGTAATAATGGTGTTTCATGCAATCTGAATACTTTCTTGTAATAATTTCCCACTCACCAATATCAAATTACTATTAGTAGGAAAAATGTCCTTTGTTTTTATGGTTTAAGGGCTGGATTCTAAAAGGTTTTGGTCATTGAGTAATACTCAGTACCAACCAGTTATACCACACCTGACTCCAAGAGTTAGGGCTCTACTAGTCCTTAGTCTGTGTATGCCAATGGGGACTACTACGATCCATACATTGTATATTAATCAGGACTTCCACAGCCCTAACTCTGATTCCAAAGCAGGAATTGGCTTGCTCTGCTGAAACACTTTGGAGTTGTACAGTGTCAAATGTCATTAATGTGCAAATGACATTTACTGTTACACCTCCACACCTTTGTTAAGACATTTATCTACCTTGGCCCTTGATATCTTGTAATTAGATATCTAGTGGACTGGTGTAATTTTAAATCATTAAATCATCATAATTATGTATGCCACAAGTTCAATCTCCTATATATTTCACTTCCTCTTTTTAATAAACAATACCATCATGCATATAGCATGAATAAACATATACAGAAACCATAAGTTCATAGGTTCATAGGTGTATACGAGGCTAACAACCACTAGGGCCCTTATAAGCCTAGCTGTGCAACCCAAATGTGACCCACAAATTTGATTAATATAGGTGTTGATTTACCGACAGACCAAAGGTGAATTTCCAATTACCCATCCACTGGTCCAAGTTGCACATACATGGTGATTGGGAGGAACTCTCCTTTACATGGATGGGTAGCCTGCTCCAGAGAATGTGAATTCTCTGAGAAACATATCTGTCTCTTCAACATGTCCTGTTTATGACAGAAGCAAAATTTAGGTCTTTTAATCTAGTAGTTCTGATGCTGTTTGTTTTGAGGATGTGCAAAAGCTTCATCAAAACAGGGTCCAGGAATGCCTTGCATGCCAGGCAACGATCACCTCTCAGAAGTCTGTATGATACTGAGTAAAAAACAGGGATTTTAGGCAATCAGTGTAGGACATTGTGTTTATCCCCTGTATTCTTTTTGTAAGGAACCTTTGTGGACATTTCAGTTGCTGCATGCGTCTGAGCAGGTACATATTGAAGGGCACATTATATTCTATGATGGGTCTGATGAGGGCTGAGTACAATGGTATGATGGCTTTTCTGGACCTAGATGCTATGCCCTTACTTATAAGTTGACTAACATAGAATTTTATACTATCCTAGACATGTGCTGTTCGAAGGCTAGGTTACTCTGTATGCAAGTTCCCAGATCCCTGACTAGTGAATCAACTTTTCAGGGAGTTTTGTTGATTATGTAGTTACCCAGGGTAGTAGACTTCCTGAAAGGTACTATAAAGCATTTCTTGGTATTTAGTTTTAAGCTATGACTTTGGCATCAATTATTTGTCTGTATTAGACTTTATTAGACCATGTTCTAGCTTATAATTAACCATTGAAACATACCACTAGAAATAACCTCTAGGGAACCAAAAAAAAACTTCCCTGATATTTAGGAAACTTGACTAGGCTTGTAAGGGCCCTTATGGTCATTAGCCAAGTATATCAAGTATATATCTATGAACCTATTACTGATTTTAGCATTCCCTACTCTTCTTTCTATATCTTAGTGAGGCATAGCCATAAAATGTAAGCACTTCTAAGAGTGACAGCTTATAATAATGTCTGTACTCAGTTTGGCAGGAATCAACATTTTACCTTTTGTTATTTAAAACTTGGTATGGACATGTAGAGCTCTATCTGTGTTACTGCTTCTACATGTGTTCCCATTTAAGTGCTGTCTTAACTACAAGTTAGTTTGACTGTAAAAACAGCTAATTTCCCTGAATATGTTCTGCAGACTGCAAAATGCATTCATATAACAAGTGTTATGTAAAATTCAAAGCTGAATCACTTCTGAAGCAAAGTGCCTTAATAACCACTCAGTGCTTCTTCCTCTTCTAATGTATGGAACCATAGTGTACATAGCGTCACTGTATGCTGACCTGTTCCAGTACATCAGAACTTATCTTTGCATTGTTCTGATTTGCATTATCCCACTGATACCATTTATGCACATATCGTGTGACTTTGAACTGACTGTCCTTCTTTATGAAATATAGCACATGTACCTTTGTTATAATAATTTCCTTCTACTGCATGAATCCATAGGGATTTTTCTGCAGTTTCTTATACGACAGCCCTCCACACATGCTAAGATTTTTTTGATTGACTGTTGTTTCATATTCCTAAGGGTAATCCTACATGAGCAGAAATAGCATTTTTCAATAGGTACTCCTATGCTTTGAAATATAATATCACTTAACCAATGGAATGAAGTATATCTCAAAGATTTTGAAACTGAAATGACAGTGAATAGTATGCTACCATCTAGGCTAACAAGTGACTACTGAAGTTTCATTTACTATTTCAGCATTGCATTTATCATCATTGAATAAGTACCTTCCTGTATAGATATATGCTTATCACAATGCGGCTATGCCAAGAAACACTTATTATTACAGTAAAAAGCACTGTCAACAACATAAAAATAAATTATGAATTATCTAATTAAGTAATTTATGGCTTTACTGGCCTAATGTAGAAAAAGGTTACCTGGCTGTGGTAATGCACAAACAAGCAGTACACCATCTGCAGTCGATAAATTAAATTTAATAAATTAAGCAAAAATAAGTTATTTTATTTCACTATAATTGATCAGTTCTAGGAAAAATAATTGAAATGCTACAACAACAGCTTTTAATTACATATTATATGCTCTCCTTATCAAGAACATATTTAATTAGGGAATAATTTCCTGTATTATATAACACATTTAATGATTTTCATAACATGTTCAATACTCATTTGTAGAGGATTACAGAGGCTTTAGAAGGATTAAAATATACTGTAGGAAATATTTATTACTTCATGTTGCCCATCCTACCTTAAATCTGCTTATCAATATTCACAAGTAGCACTATGTAATTAAATCCTGTCCTTTAACCATTTCTGTTTGCAGCTTATAGCCAGACTAATGATTCAGTAACATCATTAAATAAGGAACCATAATTAACTGCACATACCTGTAAGCTGACACAGAAATGAACAAAATGATGTATTGTTCAAAATCTGATACAATTTTGAAAAGAGCTAATCAAGTTTGTTAACTTGCAATGAATAGTTTTACATAATTTATCAGGAAGTAATTGAAAATGCTTACCAGAGTAGAGATGACATAAATACAACTGTAATATAGTAAGCTGCTACTTTTTATAAACAATTGTTGACCAGGTAAGCTCACTGGACACAGGTATCCTTTTTTAGATGAAGTCTGGGAACAGTAGCTTGGTAACTGACTTGGCTAGAGCCTTACAAAAGGCACATAGAGATGGAGGGAGTCAAATTCTGAACCATGGGCTATGGGGAAGAGTGTATTAATAACGTAATGCATTAGTCATCTGCACTAACTGACAAGCTTTTCAAAATAAAACAAGAAAAGATGATACAGCAAAAAGATGCAGGTAACCTAAATGTGAGATAGAAAAGTGGAACATGTTCCATGACTAAAGTGATAGGAGAGTATACTTTGGATTAGGTCAATAGGTAAGGGAAGTGAAGATGAAAGTATGGTCTTTCTGATATTTTTTATCAAAAGAAAGACATAATGGCTGGAAGAGCATTTCCTTGAAGAATGTTGGAAATGATTCAGAAGAAGAATGAAAATTGTCAAGGGAAAGGATTAGCAATTTCAGTGCCCAACTGTTGAAAGGGTTGTGACATTAATAGCTTCAAATTGTAATTCTCATACTGAAATTTCTCTATAAGCATATCTACCATTACATTCAATTAACTGAAAAAACTACTTCATTATCTGAAACTAGTTTGGAAAGACATACCATTTAGCCCTTAAAAATATTATGCTTTGCTCTAACAGGATGATGATTCTCATAGTGCAAGTAAAATTTGCTAAAAGTTGTTTTTCAAAAGTGTTGTTGTTGAATCCTCTGCAGTAAGGTATAAAACCTTTAAAGAATGAAAGTAGAATGTCAGTAAATAATGCATTCCTGGATCGAGTACTTATTACCTTTCCAAGGTATACAAAAATCATCAAAGTAACATAAATATAAAGACATATTTGGCCAAGAAGTGGAATCTATTACATACCTAATTTCCTACCCACTCAAACTCAGGTTTGAGCATGTGGGAGCTGAAGCTGATCCATAGCCACGATGCTAGACTTTTTAAAATGTTCCCCTTCAGATTAAAAATAATTGTTATTTAAGACCAAATCCATTAATTGTACTGATAATGTGTATTATGGCCCAGATTCCAATCCAGTGCATTACGCTGATATCAGTGGTAAAGTTGAGGATAACAATGTAATATGTAAATTTGTCGCAGAGAACTCTGAATATCTCAGCACACAATGGACTAACTGAGTAATGGAATGAAAAGCATGGTCAACCAATGATGTACATTAATAAAGTTACAGAAAGACTCTCTCGATGCAAGCATCTGGAAAATGTTAAATACGTATCTATAACAGAATGTCTCCACTAAGCTTTAGGACAACTATGGATAATCACCATAAGTCCATTATTATTAAAATATGCTAGCTATCACTTGCTATCACTTGCGGAAATCTTGAAATAAAAAAAATTAATGAAGGTGAAGGGCAATCATAGCCACATTGCCACAGCTAACAATGGGTGTGAGACTTGTGTGGGGAATACAGGTATTTTTATTTTATGTATTTAAAATTTGTTTAGTGGGAAAGTCCAACTTGGAATGAAGCCAATTCAGAAAAGCAGAGCACCAGGAGGAAACCCACACAAACACAGGGAGGACATACAGGCTCTTCACAGAAGGCACTCCAGCTGTGAATTGAATCAGAGAACCTCTTGCTGTGAGGCAACAATGTTACCGCTACACCACTGCGCTGTCCTGCACATACTCAAGGAAAGTGGGAGATAGAAAAGAATATGTGGGGTATGGGAGAAGACGAGGGACACACAAGAGTGATGTTGGAATAGGGAAATCAAGAGACAGAGTCAGAAGGGCATGGGCAATGATTTTTTTTTTTGTTAATGAAAATTGGACCTTTTTTATTTTTTAAGAATAAAAGGAAAGGTAAAATAGGTAAAGAGGAGCAGCATTATAACAGGTATACCCATAGAACAAATATCAGAACACATGACAGACAAAGGTTGGAAAAAACAATAAGGAGAGGTAATTTATGCAGATGACACACTACACAGAATGGGCAATGAAAGTTGTCAAACAGAGTGGGGATGTACAACATCCATGATGAAATGCAGACACACATATCTACTTATGCATTATCACATTCTGACATGTTGCAAACTGTGTAGCAGTCATGCCTAGATGGGTATGACCAATGGTATATGTGTGTTCCAGGGTAAAAATAAGGATCACAGTACACATTGGATAGATATACACATATACGAGTAGTCTGTCAGCAGTGCAAGTGTAAGCCAAGCAGCACAACAGATTAGCAAATCCAGACCTAAGAATGCTAGATAACTCTAGCAGAGGACAGAAATAAACCTCTGACTATGCATATGAAAGGCAAACAGACAAGCACATTGCCAATCAGAAGTACTGCAGAAAAGCAGCAAAGCCTACTACATACATAAGTTGGTGTATACAACCCAAACAAATGTGTAATGGAAAGTGAAAAAGTTTACACAGATATGCCATGTCAAATTCAACACACAGGTGTGCTTGATGTGCATGGGTATGTATGTCTGTCAGTGGCATAAATGGAATGTTCATTAAAGCAAGGTCACTACACATACACACACCAGTGACAAGAATAATGAGAACAAGGATATATTGCAAGCATTAGTCAGCAACTTGTGTGCACATGACCCGCATTGTAAAATGGCCATACAATCGGCACATGTTCACTGTGCCAAATGAATACATGGCAATGGTCAGTAGCTGCAATAAAGGCAAACATATCTGCAAAAATAATAGTGAAATATAAAGGTAGAAGGGAGGGGGATAACCTGGGCCCATGTTAGGGTAAAGAAGGATAAGGTAAGTAGCCACAATGCAAATGCATGTGTGCAGCACACAAGGTACTGTAGAAGCCAAACAGAAATAGGTTTATAGGTTCATAGGTGTGTACTAGGCTAATGGCCCTGGAGCCTTTACAAGCCTAGCCCATAGGATTACCGTAGCATCATGCCACCCAACCTTAGTTCCTATTGCATCTGTCAAGTGGAGCCACTGGAGTGATCCCCAGGGTGAAATTTCTATTTCCCATCCACTCATCAAGATTTCTCTTGAAGAGGGCCAGTGAGGTGCTCTGCTTGACATGTATGGGAAGTCTAATCCATAGCATGGGCAGTCTCTGGGTTATGAACCTGTCCCTCCAGCATGTTCTGTTGATTGTGGTAATGAGGTTGAGGTCTCTGAAGCGTGTGGTGCAGAGAGATTGGAATTTCTTTAAATGTAGCATTTCTAACAGAGCTGGGTCAGACATGACTTTGTAAGTCAATAAGAGATCGCCTCTAAGTAGGTGATATGAGACAGAGAATAGTTGGAGTTTTTTGAGTCTGTCCATATAGGACAAGTGTGTAAGGCCTAGGATCCTCTTTGTGAGGTACTTTTGCAGCCTCTCCAGTTGTTGCAGCTGTCTAGTGATGTACATGCCAAATGGGGCATTGTACTTGATGACTGGCCTAATGAGGGAAGAGTAGAGGGAGACAATGACCTCTTTATTCCTGGATGGAAAAACCTTTAGTAATGAGATGTGTCTCATAGAAGGACTTTTTTACCACAGTGGCAACATGGTGGTCAAAAGAGAAGTTGCTGTCAATCTGTGTTCCCAGATCTCTTATAGCACCTTCTGTGTTCAGTGGACTACCATCAATGTGGTAATTCAAGGGAACCGGGATTTTCCCAAGGGAGACATTTTTTGGCATTGAGCTTAAGGCCATGGTTCTGACACCAGTCATTGGTCTTATTGAGGCCTTTCTGTAGGATGTCAGCATCACTTGGGGAGATAATAATTGCTCCCAACTTGCAATCGTCTATGAACTTTGTCAGCCAGAGTCCCTTCATGTTGGCCTGGACTTCAGAGAAGTAGATACCAAACAGGAGAGGACCCAGGACCAAACCCTGTGGGACTCCACTCATGACTGGTCAGCAGTCTGACTTGGAGTCAGCTACTTTCACACTGTGGGTTCTATCTGTGAGCCAGTTTGCAGCCCACCTAGTGATATAGGGGTTGATGCCTAGCTTACTGAGTTTTTCTATGATTCCTGAGTAAGGAATGGTATCAAAGGCCTTGGCCAGATCAAGGTAGGCTGTATGAACAACCTTGACTTCATCCACAGCTCTGGTGACTGACTCAAAAAAGTTGACTAAGTTGAGCAGGCATGATTTACCCTTCACAAAACCAAACTGTGTAGGATCCAGAATTTGCAGATTCCCTATAGCCCTGTTTATTAAGTCCATGATGATGCATTCCATAGATTTGTATATCAGACTCGTCAGGCTAATGGGACGATAATTCCAGGGGTCTGTAGTCGCTCCTCCTTTGTGGAAAGGGATGATTGTAGCAGTGTGCCATTCGGTAGGGACAAAGCCTGAGGTGAGGCTGTGGTTGAACAGGGCACACAGATGAGGTGCCAGTTCACTCTGTAGCTCATGTAGAACACAGCCAGGGATGTTGTCATGTCCCATAGAAGCTGTATTCTTGGCCTTGGACAGTGCTGTTTTAACCTGTGCAGCAGTAATACTGGGTGCCTGGCAATCTACTGGTATTGTGATTGGCCTTTGGGGGGAAGAGAGGGGTAAAGTTAGCACTGAATCTGTCGGCCAGTATATTGGCAATATCTGTTGGCTCAGTATAGGAGGTACCATTGTGCAGCAGCACAGAGCAAATCTGCGTATTGCCATGGAGATTCTTTACATAACTATAGAAGGCCTTGTGGTTATCTTTACTATATGCTGCAATTCTGTTTTCATAGCTAGGTTTAGAGGATTTGATGAGGGATCTCAACTTTTGTTGAGGCTGATAAGGGAGATTTTCCAGTCTTGGGACTTCACCTTATTCCGCATCAGTTTCCTTCTTCTGTTGTAGAGTTTGTTTATGGCAGAGGACCACCAAATTGGCTTCCTTTTTTTTTTTGAAGAGAGCATCTTGGTTCTATTGGGTATGGAGAGATCCATGCATTTGTGTACACGTTCGTACAGTGCATTGATGTATGATTCAGCAGTCATGCAACTATTTTCCATTTGCATGTTTGCTGTGAAGTTAGCCACCGCTGTTTTTAGGAGCCTAAAGTTAGCTTTGGAGAAGTTTTTCATGGTGGTTACTTTATGTGTGTGTGTGGGGGGTGGATTTCTAAGGTGATTAGTTTGTGGTCAGATCTAACCAGGGAGGAGTTGACTATTGGTGTAGAGCAACGATCGCCCTTGTTATTAATGACCAGATCAAGGATGGTGCTACCTCTAGTAGGGGTAAGAATGAGCTGGTCCAGGTCATTGGAATTAATGAATTCCAGAAAGCATTGGGCAAGTGTATTGGTACATGAGTAGTTTTCCTAGTTAATGGAGGGGTACTTGAAGTGACCCAGTATGAGATACGTTTAACCAAATGGAAAATATATGTCAAATGGCCAGTCTGATTGCTGATGTCCACATAACTGGACATGTATAAAACACATATAGACTAATGTGCAATCATGTCACATCAACATTAATAGGTAAGCAAGCTACGAATCACAAGTACATACACATATACTGTCATACAAATGCTGAATAAAGAAACACAGGTATATGTCAACCACCCTGCTCATTTCAGAGCAAAGGCCACTCCTGTGAGCATCATTACAGCACATTAGCAGTAACTCAGTAAATGCTCACTTCAAACGTACAACTGTGTGTCAGTATGTGTCCATCTACACACATGTACATTCAGTTGATGTGTACAACTATTTGTGGAATGTGCAAACTGATTTCAGTATCTCATAGATGCGGAAATGCTACATACACCAAACATGGCATAATGTACTGTTTAAGAATGTGCTATCTGTAACACTGTGTGTAGATTAATGCTACATTGCTGTTTGATGCAGTCAGAAAAGGAGGAATGCACATAGGTTATACATGCATGTGATCCCACATGGCATGAGCATTGCTAGTCCAATGCACACTACACCACCTCATGCCAGTGGGACATCATGACAATTGACATGCAAAATGCATCTGAAATGACATGTCTGTCTGTTGCACATACTTGGTATAGCAAAACACAATTCCAAGGCATATCATGCTGTTAGTGATAGAGTATGGACAACCTATATTGTCTGTCATTTGCCCCAGTAAAACATATGTTTAAAGGCTACCTCTTGCAGCATTAGCTGCAAGTTAGCTGCCACAATGCTTGAATGTGAGAAGAAAGTGTAATGTGTTAAATGTGTATCATGCACACATTGAAACTGAAGTAAATGTCACATGACAATAACTCAAAAGCATGACACATACATGGTCTGCATGGACAACAGTGCCTATACAGTCCAATCAATGGTAGCATAACACAGGTGGAGCACACAGACAATATGTATGGACTAGAGGGACCAGGCTGATGGCTCTCAAACACCAGAATGACCTCACGAGCTATTGCCATGAATGAATCCCACATAGCCCATCCATACCCTCAAAGAAGGACCCTCATCATGTCCTTGATCTGTGTTCAGAACATGTCGGTCATGACCTCCTGGATCTCCTGCCAATAATTATCTCAATTCTGGCCATCTCATCGTCTCCTCTGGTGTGTAGACATGAAGGCTTGGGCAGGGACAAGTCCAGGTTCCTTGTCAACATCATCATCACCATCATCCTCAGAAGACACTGGCAGTAGCCTGGCATGCACTCATCATCTTCATCTGATTGCAGAACATCTGTGACACCCATGATTTGTCAAGATTAACTGCAAAACACAACAGAAAAGAAAAGCAAATATCTATCATGCAGAACAGTCTCATGAATATCATAACACAACAGAGTATGATTATGATGACAATTTACACAGGGACTGACACACACACTTCCATTATGGACAGTCACCTCATACATGCATAGTGCTATATGTCCTATTCATAAACAAGATGTCAGTATTCTTTTTTAACAGTTCTGTACACTTAAACACACCTACCCAGGTCAATAGCTTTGAGGAATGTATGAATGCTCAAATCAAAAGATTGTACTGTCTGCATTCAATAATTTATATGAACAGCCACAAAATGTCTGATATGACAATATTGTGAATTATAGACAAGCCATATAACAAACATCTGATACAGGCAGCATGATAATTTTCTAAACACATGCCAATATAATGAATACAACAGTAAAAACAATGATAAATGCTGAATCACCACAGCTGGTGACATGAAAATCTAGGGTCTATATTAAAACATCGATCTTTTAATATCAAACCTAAGAATATCGAACCCCCCAGGGAAACACGCACGTCGGCCAGTAAAAAAAATAAATAAATGACTTTACATCCTCACTTATCACTATGGAAATGGCAAAATCCGGAATCTCATCATGGAACCAAGTAAATCTTTTGCTTTGCCTGTTTTGCTAAGATATAAGAGATCAATGTTCAATGTTTAGTTCCTCGACACCTAAAATCTCAATCTTCTAATATAGACCCAAAAATCTAATGTGTGGTGTGTTTGATGTTCCTCCACAGGAGGATTTTTAATTAATGTGCCATTAATATATTATCCACTGAACACTACGTAATAATGCGTCCCTTACAATGCTGGGTCAATAACTAAAAGGCTTCAGTCCTCACTACTGACTTTGTGGGACGGAGACATCACATTAATTGGTGGCAGTCCTGTGAAATATTAACTGGACATCACATTAATTGGTGTCAGTGGTGTGGGATTTTTAACTGGACTTTAGAAGTCTGTGGGTAGTTGTCATTCAGGTGAAACATATAGAATCTCAGTTCACCAGTTTTGATGTCAGATAACCAGTTTGGTATTGCTGAGCAGAGAGGAGAAGCAATGCCGATATGAACTGGAGGCTGAAGGGAAGCTGAGGAGAAACAGGACATCTTGAACTGGAAGCAGAAAGACTGAGGCATTTTGTCAAGATGGTCATAAAGGCTGTACAGGTCAGTAAACTTTTCTTCCTTACTCGAATTATGTTAAAGTTAAGAACTGTCTTCTAGATTGTTTTAAACTAATGAACACAGATGCAAGGCAGATGAAAGTGTACAGGATTATATTTCAAATTTAAGTAGTTACTTTCACAGATGGGTAAGTAGGTGTTAGCAGACCTTTGGTGAGGGAACAAGCTCTCAGTACTTTGCCTGATGACACGAGAATCTGGTTAGCAGACAGAGACAGTCTAAACCACTCCAACAACTACCAGTCTATGGTCAAATAGCAGTAAAATGTCCATCAAGGCAAGGTGAGAAACAAAAGTTCAGGGAGCCAGAAAATGGTGTTGACAAACTGCCAGTGGTAAGTTGTTTGGAATCAACAGGGGTTCCAATCTATCACCAAACTCTATATCCTATCTTATTAGATGGTAAACAGGTTACTGCTAAGAGACAGACCTTCTGATGTAACCATTGTGAGGCCTGCAGTGGTTAGAGAAGAGCAGTACTTGATTGGAAAATCTACTTCAGTCTTAGCTTTGGGAGGTACCCCATTTCAAATACCTTTGGCTAGGGTTCATCTTGACTGGGATTGTGGAAGAAGAGGCAAGCAGGTAGGTGTGTTTGATGATATTACTGCAGATGTCCTGATAGGAATGACTTTGATAATACAGTAACTTGTGTACATTCAGTGACATGCAGTCAGGCTTGGAGACAAGCATGCAGGTATGGTAGCTAGGGGAGACCCTGACAGATCTCATGCCTGATGCTGGGACTAGTGTGGTGGTTGTTTCAGAGAAGGAACTACACTGTAGCAGTAAGTCTGAAAGTGATTCACAGCTGCTGGGAGGTACAGATGTTCCATTGTCATGGTGACTGCAAGGATGGAGGTGAGTGATAGTACCCAGACTGACAGTGAGGCACAGTTGTTGGAATTACTATGTTTCCTGTTGATTGGGAGCTTGGGAGGGTCACAAATGTAGAGTTGAGACAGGCTCAACTTACAGAACCTACATTACAAAGCTTGAGGGAGATGGCTAAGGAAGCACCTGAGGCTCAAGGAAGAGGGGAGTCTGTATACTGTTACAAAGGTTTGCTGTATACAAAGTTGACTCCTGAAGATGGGCTAGAAGGTGAGGTAATACAGTAGTTGGTAGTGCCTAGAGCTTACCATCTGCCCCTTTTAGCCACAGCAGATGACATCCCTTTTTCAAGTCATATGGATATAAAACATACTAGGAGACATATTATGCAGAGTTTTTATTGGCCTGAAATTGCAAAGGATGTGGAAGGATATTGTAGGACTTGTGAATAGTGCCAACAAGTTGGCAAGGCACAGGACAAGGTTAAGGCTCCGTTAATGCTTTTGCCTGCTATCAAAGAGCTGTTTCAGAGAGTGGCCATGGATATTGTTAGACCACTGAGTACTTCATGTTCTACAGGGAAGAAATATAGTCTGGTGGTAGTTAATTATGCTACCAGATACCATGAGGCAGTAGCCCTGTCATCTATTGAGGCAGAAAAGGTAGCAAATGCTTTGCTAGAAATTTTCAGTAAGGTAGGTTTTCCATTGAAAATACTGACTGGTTGAGGTGACAACTTCATATCAGACCTGATGACTTGTTTGTGGAATCATTGTGGGGTGAAATATCTAAAAACCTCCCCCTACCATTTTCAGACTAATGGTTTTGTGGAGAGGTTAAACTCTACATTAAAGACTGTACTATGGACATTTGTGGACCAGTTTAAAATGGATTGGGACAAGTATTTGCCCCATCTATTATTTGCGTACATTGAAGAACCACAGGAATCTACAGGTTTCTCACCCATTGAGTTGTTATACTGGCATAGGATGAGGGGGCCTTTAGATTTGTTCTGATATGAGTGGGAAGGTGAGAGTGAATCTCAAATGGAGTCTGTTGTATCATGCATCCTTAAATTCAGGACAAGACTTGGAGAGCTCATGGGTTTGGCCCAAGAGAACTTAGCATTAGCCCAACAGCAGAAAAAGGTTTGGTATGATAGAAATGCTCGAGCTCAAGAGTATGCTGAGGGATAGAAGGTTATGGTACGTGTTCTTGTCAGACATAGCAAATTACAAGCAGCTTAGGAGGGACCCTTTGAAATGGTAAGGAAAGTCACTGATGTGAACTACATGGTAAACCTGGTAGGTAGGAGACCGGGTCACAAACTGTATCATGTCAATATGATGAAACCTTATCACAATATGAAGTCCCTAGTATTTAATATTCAGAGTGGATGGCAGGAGGAGTCTGAAGGGGATATGGCAACCAATTTTCTTGGTGAGGCTAGGACTGACACCTCTGTGGAAGAGATAACCATATCGCAGCAGTTAACTCCTAATCAAGTCCAAGAGATTAGAGCAGTGTTAAAGAAATTTGGGGGCATTTTCACAGGGGAAACCTGGGTGTGCTGACCTGGTGTAGCACCATGTTGACACAGGACCCTAAAACCTTATCAAGCAGGTTCCTTACAGAGTGTCTGATAGAGATAAACAGACTCTGAAGGAGGAAATAATGGAACTGATAGAACTGGAGATAATTCAGGAATCAAATAGTTCCTGGGCTTCTCCAGTAGTGCTGATACCAAAGAAGGATGGTGATTTTAGGTTCTGTGTGGACTATAGGAAATTAAACAACTACATAGTCAGGTGCAAATCCTATGCCAAGAACAGACGAAGTCCTAGAACAGCTGGGTGTGACTAGGTATCTCACCACTATTGATCTGACCAAGGGATACTGACAGGTACCCTTGAATCCCATGGCTAGAGAGAGGTCAGCTTTTGTAACTCCTTTTGGGATATATTAATTTACAAGGATGCCCTTTGGAATGAAAAATACACCAGCAACTTTATAGTGACTGGTAGATTCTGTCTTAGTAGGAGCAGAAGATCCCGCTCTAAGATACTTGGATGACATTGTTACTTATAGCCATTCCTGACAAGAGTAATGTCAACATGTTAGGGATGTCTTGGGTAGATTTAAAGGGCAAGACTAACCATTAAACACAGTAAGTGTCAGGTGGTATGGCAGAGGTACTTACTCAGGACATAGAGTGGGGAGTGGCAAGATTAGGCCAGAACAAAAGTGGAAGCTATTCAATCGTGGCCAGTTCCTGTTACAAAAAAGCAAGTGAGTGCATTTCTAGGGAGAGAAGTGTACTATAGAAAAGTTGTGCTCAATTATAGTACAATAGCTGCATCATTTACTGACCTAACAAGTAAACATAAACCAGATAAGGTAGTGTGGACCACAGATTGTTAACAGGCATTCCAAAAACTTAAAGAAATTTTGGGAGAACCCCCCCTGTGTTAAGAAGCCCAGATAATAGTAAAGTAGATGCATCAAATTATGGAGTGGGGGCTGTACTCAGCCACTTTTTCTCAGAAGGAAAAGAGCACCCAGTGATATATCTTATCCATAGATTTAAGCTTAGTGAAGAATGTTATGCAGTTGTGGAGAAAGAGTGTCTATCCATAGTATGGACATTATAGAATCTGCAGCCCTATCTTTATGGAAGAAAATTCACTGTACTCACAGATCATAGCCCTTTAACATGGCTAGATAGAGTTAGCAAGCAAAATGCCAAGTTACTGAAGTAGAGTCTAGGGTTGCAAACATATGACATGAGAATACAACACTGCATTGGGGTTAATAATGGTGATGCAGATGGATTGTCCAGGAGTGGAATGGTTTGATATTTCTAGACATACCCATTTTTCTCAAGCATCATTTTTCAAGGGTCACTTGAAAACCATGCATAAGTCATGGTGGGGGGAGGGGGAGAAATTTGAAGAAATTAGATGCTGTCATCTGTGCTAGCCTGCCTGGCTGAAGTTTTGTATATAATTCCTGTGTATTGTATGCCAGCATGACTAGCTATGATATTGTAATATTACATGTTGGTTTATAATCTGTTTGAACAGAATGTTTTAAAGACTTGAACAGTGTCCTTTTACATTTCTAACTGTGAATGTTTGTGAAGAAGAGATTCTAAAGGCAAACTGTCTCAGATTCAGCTGATCAGCAGATAATGTCACTGGAATGTTGGCAATTGCTATGTGTTACTGTCAGAAGCTGAAAGACAGGAAAGAACTTTTAGAAAACAGCTGTTGGTTGCATTTAAAAACATGAAATGAAAATTAGAACTGGAACAGTTGACAGTCTAGTCTATAAAAGAGCCCGCTGTAGTCAGTTGATCACAGATGTACTGTGCAGTGGATACTGAAAAAGGAATCACCAACAACTGTAAGCCTGCCTTTCTCCTTTGTAGTAATTTAGTTTAGATCAGTGACAGTGCTCTATAGTTAGTTAAGAAATTATAACTAATCAGCTAGATCAGTTAGAATGTTTCTGAATGTTTGATCTCTGTCCTACAGTATTGACTTAATTTTCCTGGTGATTGAGTTCTGTTTGTTTACTGGAAATTACTGTTTTATATTTTAACCAATTTGCTTAATATTAAGTATTTTTTTATTAACTTACATTGTGGCTGGACAGTCAGTGTTTTTCTTTAGTGATTTAAGAGTGCTTATACTTGCCTTGATAACTTCCCGGGCCACTCCAAAAGCCTGACTGGTTAGGTCATTTGCTACTATTTGTTTTAATATTTAATTTTCATAATGGACACCCCTTTAGAAGGGCATGAAGACACTCTGATTGGTGGCAGCATTGTAGTATTATTTTGGGGAAGGGACACAGCTGGAAATCTGTGTCAAGCTTTCACAGAAGTGTTTGGATATGTGAGATTTAATTTATTTAAGTGTGAGTATATCAGAGATCTTAAACTGGGACACACTGCTCTGAAGTGTGTAATTAGGAGTTACATTAGGGTGAACAGAAGTATACAGTCCAGTCCCAGGCTATAGAGCATGTTCCTGTTGATCTCTTAGGGGAAACTTGTGAAATATTACTCCTGTTTAAGTGGCAGTCCCACATTGGAGTCAGTAGTGAGGTTTGAAGCTTAGTTACTGACCTAGGATAGTAATGAATGTCACATTATTTGGTGGCCGTTCAGTGGGATATTATCTGGATGTTACATTAATTGTTGATCCAGTGGGATATTAATTGGAGGTGACATCTAGTACTAACAATATTGTATGTGTACAACTGTATGCATTATCTACCAAAAAGTATTAGCAGTCAGCAGTCTGAAAAATCAAAACATTGGAAATATGCTTGCTGAATATGAACTGCTGCAATCAAATGTCTAACTGAAAGTAAGCAGCAACGCTGTGGTTCTGCTTGCTGCTATTCCTGAGTTTTCGTGGTGTTGTTGAAAGTAAAACTAGTTTATAGCTTTTTTTTCTTTCAAAACACCCAAGGTGTTGGAGGCAGATGCAATGCCAATGTTGACCGGCAAGGTGTGCTGAAATGAACTGCTGTAGTCAAATATCTATCTGCGCAAGTGTCAACAATCCTAGGCTATAACTGTGTTTCTACCAAAACAACCAAGGTGATACAGGCAGATGCAATACCACTGCTGACCTGCAGAATAGGCTAAATGTGAACTGCTACAATCAAATATTGAGCTGAAGTCTGAGTAAACATAAAATATAAAAGGTGTTGGAGGCAGATGTAATATCAATGTTGAAATGAAGGACATGCCACACAAACTGCAAACAATAGTGCAAACACTAACACAGCAGATCACTGGAAAACACAGCCATACATACCAAAGTAAAGTAGCAAACAACACACTTGCATTGTATATAAAACATCCACCTCAAACTATGTGTGACAGATACACCATCCCAACTGTTATTTAGGTTGTAGACTACAACTGAAAAACTGTGTGTTGAAAAAATGGATAAATGCTACAGCAGAGTTCAACATTTTTAGATTTCTGTACTTGTCAGGAAATTACCTAATGAATTTTTCTTCTTCTCTCAATTAACATATCTGCCTGGTATCTACCTAAACTGTCTACATATATTACTGTCTCTGCAGTCAGTACCTATGCTATGCAGCTTTGTTGTACTATGTCATGATGTTACTCTGATTTTTTATTTTTTTTATTTTAGGCATTGCTACATTCATTGTAAATAATTTAATGATAACAGCATTTCTCAAACAGATAGCTTCTGCATTCTCAAAATACTGTACTTTTGCCTTGTATATGTTCATATTGTATATTTCTCTCTGTTTTTTTACTGCTGAGTAACAGCATGAATTGTTAGTTTTTTTTCTTATTTTTTAATTACTTTCCTGCAGCTTTTCTCCCGGGGTCCCCGCTGAAAAAGGGGTATCTGGGCCCATTTGGACTAACTCAGTTAACACATGTTAAAATAAAAATAAATAAATAAGTAAATAGATAGTTCAATCACAGTTGTAAGCACAGCTATCACATGATGGTTTCACTTACCTTACTGTTGTATGTGCTTTCTAATCAATATACATGTTATTGTGAAAAAAAGAAACAGACTTGTAATTGGGGGAGATGGGAGTGGTAAGCACTAGGTAGCCTATCTACCACAGGAGAAGAGTTTTCTGGCCCATAAATTATAGTTTATTGGCTGTTTGGGAAGCTCTTCCATCTCTTTCAACCTTCTGATTCAAAAGCCTGTGTTTGTGCTTGTTTCCTGCCTTTCCTGTTACTAGTCTAGTCCAGGTACAGATTTGCTGTATCCAGGACTCTTTGTAAGCTTCTGACCCCCCCCCCCCACGTCTTTCTGTGCTGGAGGGAAGCCTTCTAGCTTATCAGTGGGAGTAGTAAGCATCAGGTAGCCTATCTACCATGGGAAGAGTGGGTTTTGGCCCATAAATTGTAGTTTATTGGCCATTTAGGCAGTTTTCCATCTCTTTCAACTTGTTGGCTTAAAAGCCTGCATTTGCGCTTGTTCCCCACCTTTTCTGTAACTAGTCTAGTCCAGGTACAGATTTGCTGTATCCAGGACTCTTTGTAAGCTTCTGAGCCCCCAAGCCTTTCTGTGTTGGAGGGAAACCTTCTAGCTTATCAGTGGGAGTGGTAAGCATTAGGTAGCATATCTACCACAAGAGGAGTGGTTCCTGGCCCGGAAATTGTAGCTACTGGCCGTATGGGCAGTTTTTCCCATCTCTTTCAACTTTCTGGTTTAAAAGCCACACTTGCACTTGTTTCCCACCTTTCCTGTTACTAGCCTGGTCCAGATACAGAGTTGCTGTATCCAGGACTGCTGGTAAGCTTCTGAGCCCCGCAAGCCTTTCTGTGTTGGAGGGAAGCCTTCTAGCTTATCAGTGGGAGTGGTAAGCACTAGGTAGCCTATCTACCACAAGAGAAGTGGTTCTGGTCCAGAAATTGTAGATTTTTGGCCGTTTGGGCAGTTTTTTTTCCATCTCTCTCAACTTTCTGGTTTTAAAGCCCGTGTTTGTGCTTGATCCCCACCTTTCTCGTAACTAGTCTAGTCCAGGTACAGATTTGCTGTATCCAGGACTGTTTGTAAGCTTCTGAGCCCCCCAAGCCCTTGTGTTGGAGTGCAGCCTTCTAGCTTTTCAGTGGGAGTGTTAAGTACTAGATAGCCTGTCTATCACAAGAGGAGTGGTTTTTGGCCCAGGTATTGTAGTTTCTTGACCATTTGGGAAGTTGTCCATCTCTTTCAACTTTCTGGTTTAAAAGACCACATCTGCGCTTGTTTCCCATCTTTCCTGTAACTAACCTACTGGAAAGCACTAGAAAGCCTTAAACTGATATAAGCCTTCTAGCTTAAAAGAGAGACTTTGGAGTGATTATCAGTTTTCTGTATTTTCTTGCTGTACTTAACTATTTTCCACCTAAACGCTGATTTTCCAGCACTTATTGTGATTTAAAAGCTTGTTTTATTTTCACATATTGTACTTATTTGACTGCCTGCACTTTTAAAAAGTTGTTTTTGTTTAAATTGTTTAACTGTTGTAGGCTACACACTAAAGTGTGATAGCCTTTTCTGATCACTTGTAGTCGTTTAAAGCTGTTTTAAGTGTACTTTTTACTGTTTTTGCCTTATCTTTTCAAAAATAAATAAATAAATAAATAAATAAATTTCTTGTTTCCTGCCTTTCTAAGCTAGTATAGTCCAGTTTTCAGGCTAGTGCTGAATTCAGGGCTGTGTTACAGGTTTCTGAGTTGCCCATACCTTACTTGGATAGAGGGAAGTTTCTCTGTTCACCTGTGAGAGAGGGGAACTTTGAGCAGCCATCTGTCCCTGGAGGAGTGGTTCAACCCCAGAAATTAGTAGTTTAAAAAATGCGTTGCATGGTTTTGTGCACCGGGCAGCACCGGTTAGCTAGGGTTAAATTATTCCTCGATCCACTAAGTCTCCTTCAGTTTTTCACTTGAAACTAGTCTAACTCTCAAACTAAGCACTCAAAAAGCATCCTACAGTCCAGCACTTGCTCAGACCTAATAGCAAGCACTAATATACCCTGACACTTGACTGCCCAGCAGGGCAAGGTTCTTTATCCACCCCTCACCAACCAAGCGACTAAGCAGCTCACCCTACTATTGAGGCATGACCAAAGGGCAACTTCAGGTGTACTCTCCAGTCCAGCTGGTGAATCTGGGTATCCTGAGGCAATGTTACAACTGCCTCATGTACACAGACATCCCTCTCCTCCTACCACAAAACACTAACATATGTGAGAGATGCAATTATACAGCCAAACTGGAGGCTAAGGTATCTCCACCCAAGACTGGAACAGATAGTCATGAGGAGAAGGTTAACACTTGCACCACACTTCCAGCCTCACATAAACCTACTAAACCAGCACTGCAAAAGATACACATAAATACATGAAATCATACTCAGAGGCTCTAAATAAAAACCTGCAAAAGCATCAGAGAGCTCCAAAGCAGACACCCACAAAACCTGCACCTCCCGTCACAAACCAGACAACACATAAAACACAAAATCAATGTGCCACACAATCACAGCCTTTAAGGCAAAATAACGTACCTAACACACTAGTAATAGTTGACTCAATAGTCAGGCACACTGACACCCCATTCACTAGGCTGGACAAGGAGAAGGTTACTGTTAGCTGCTTGTCAGGAGCCAGAATTCGCCACATAACACAAACACTCAGGTCACTCCAGAACAAGTACAAATATGACTCTGTCATTATTCATGTTGGTGTGACCGACCTGAGCCGTACCTCCCTGGACTACATGAAAAGAGACATGGAAGAGCTCTCTGATCCTGACCCTGAGTAGCATCCTGCCCTCACCAAGAATGATACCTCAGTATAAAGAAAAAATGATCAATTTCAACAACTGGCTAAGCTTCTGGTATCATTCAAAGGGGATCCAGTGTTTGTCAGCCGGGGATGACATGCTCGACAAGCCGCGTTGCTTTGCAAGAGACGGCTTGCACCTGTCACCTCTTGGCTTTCGAATACTGGCCAAGGCTCTTGCTGCCCCCATAGTGCCTTTTTTAGGCAAGGCTCAAAATTCAAACCCACCTCCGTAAACAGCACAAGTAAAAAACTGAGGGTTATGCTACTCAACGTCAGGAGTTTAAATCTCAAAATGCATGCGCTCAAAGCCCTCCTAAGTATGGAGAATGTCGACATCTGTGCAGTAACTGAAACCAGGTTCAAGGCTCCAGAGAGCACACCAGCACTACTGGGCTACAACTCATACCACACATATCGGCCACAGAACACGGACTGAAACACAAAAGGAGGGAGTGTATCCATAGTCTTCAAGGATACCCACACCTCCAGGTTAGTGGCGCAGCATGATACCTCTGAGATCATCCATATGCAACTAACACTGGGCAAATCTGCAATGCAAATTGTGACCTGTTACAGATCACCCTCCATGACCTAGGACCACCACTCCGCCTTTCTGGAGACACTGGAAAACATGAACATCCTACCGAACACCCTGATCTTGGGAGATTTCAATTACCCTACCATTAACTGGGAAAACTACTTGAGCACAGACTCCCAGGCTCAGCGCTTCCTGGAATTTATCAACTCAAATGCCCTGGATCAGCTGGTAAACTCCCCTACCAGAGGCCTCAACATATTGGACCTGGTCATCACCAACATGGGAGACAGGTGCTCTGTACCGGAGGTCAACCCGTCACTGATTAGATCAGACCATAACTAATCACCCTGGATGTCCACACCCCACCACCACCCCCAACCAAGGAAACCACGGTGAAAAACTTTTCTAAAGCAAACTTCACCTTACTTAAGTCAGAGGTGGTAAGTTTCACAGCCCCCACGCTAAAGGATAACACTGCCCAAAATGCAAAATCCTTTACAATTGCACTCTATGAGCACCTACAAGGATGCATGGATCATGCCATCCCTAGCAAAACCAAGCCTCACTCCCCTAAGAGAAGGAAACCAGTCTGGTGGACCTCTGCCATAAACAGGTTATACAACAAAAGGAGGAAACTAGTTCAGAAAAAAAGCAAATCCCAAGAAGGAAAGGCATCTTTGATCAGTATCAGTAAGAAACTAAGGTCATTCATAAAATCATCCAAGGCTAACTTCGAAAGAAAAATAGCCAAGGACTCAAAAGATAACCACAAAGCCTTCTTTAGCTATGTAAAAAATCTAAGTGGCAACTCACAGATATGCTCTGAGATAGTGCAAAATAGCACAAAATATACTGAACCTACTGATATTGCCAACATACTGGCAGATAGATTCAGTGCAAACTTCACCTCCCTCTCACCTTCAAAAGGGCCCACAACAATACCGGAAAAGTGTAGTGTCCTGGAAATCACAGAAGCACAGGTGAAAACAGCCCTTTCAAAAGCCATAAACACAGCATCAATGGGGCCAGATGGTGTCCCAGGCTGCGTCTTGCACGAACTACAGAACGGACTAACCCCCCACCTAAACACGCTGTTCAACCTCAGCCTCTCCACAGGCTATGTGCCCATAGAATGGCGCACAGCAAAGGTTATTCCGCTCCACAAAGGAGGAGCCACAACTGACCCTGGTAACTATCGCCCCATAAGCCTGACTAGCCTGGTCTGCAAGGCTATGGAGTGCATCATCATGGAACTCATGAACAAAGACAATGGGAACCTCCAAACACTTGACCCAACCCAGTTCGGATTTGTTAAGGGCAGATCATGCCTACTAAATCTGGTTGACTTCTTCGAGACAGTTACCAAGGCCATAGACGAGGGAAAGGTGGTTCACACAGCCTACCGTGATCTTGCCAAGGCATTCAACACCATTCCTCACTCGGGTATTCTAGAAAAACTCACCAGCCTGAACATAAACCCCTACATCACAAGATGGGTTGCCAACTGGCTTACAGACAGAACTCACACGGTAAGAATAGCGGTCTCCAGGTCTGACACTAAACCAGTCACAAGTGGTGTCCCGCAAGGCTCAGTTCTGGGACCCCTACTGTTCAGCATATATTTCTCAGAATTACAGGCAAACACAGGAGGACTATGGCTAACCAAGTTTGCCGATGACTGCAAACTGGGAGCCATAATTGACTCTCCGGCTGACACGGACATCCTCCAAAAAGGCCTTACTGAGACAGACACCTGGTGCCAAAGTCATGGCCTCAAGCTAAATGCCAAAAAATGCATAGTCATCCCATTTGGGAAAAACAAAACACCCACGAATTACCACATAGGCAGCAGCCCCCTTAATACAGAAGAGGTAATAAGAGATCTGGGGACCCAGGTAGATAGTAATCTCTCCTTTGACAATCATATTGCCAAAGTAGTTAGGAAATCCTTCTATGTGGCCCATCTAATTACTAAGGGGTTCGCATCTAGAAATAAAGAGGTTATAGTGTCCCTCTACTCGTCACTCATCAGACCCATCATAGAGTACAATGCCCCATTTGGGATGTACCTCACAAGATACTTCCAACAGCTTGAAAGACCACAAAAGCACCTCACCAAGAGGATTACTGGCCTCAAACATATGTCCTATGCAGCCCGACTGAAAAAACTCTGGCTGTACTCAGTGGCATATCGCTTACTCAGAGGTGATCTCTGCCTGACTTACAAAGCCATGTCCAACTCAGAGTTGATGGACATGCTCCACCTAAAGAAATCCAAGTCACTGCGAGCCACGTGCTCTAGTGAGCTAAACCTCGCCACAACAATAAATAGAACATGCTGGAGGGATAGATTCCTGTCAAAGAGTCTCCCCATGCTTTGGAACAAAATTCCTAACTACATTAGGCAGAGTCCCTCACTAACACTCTTCAAGAGAAGTCTTGACGAGTGGATGGGTAACAGAAAGTGCACCCCTGGGATCACTTCATTGGCTCTGCTTGACAGAGACTCAGTTAATTAATCAATGAGGCGGCGAAAGCCGACATACTCTGGCTAGGCTTATAAATGCCCTCGGGCAGATAGTCTAGTACCTACCTATGAACCTATGAACCTATGAAATTCTCTTTATAAAACAGGAAAAATAATTAACATATCTCTCTCACTCCATTGCTTCTCAGGCTTGTGCTTCCTCTCAATGCACATGGCTCAGTTCCTGTTGCGATCCTCCTAACCCGAACTCAGAAAAGAGATTGTATGAATGATATATTCCTCAAATAACAGATATACATTTTTCAGCTGTTTCATGTACATTTGTCAGTTTTACATACAGGTGTTAACATCTTTGAACACAGATTGGAGGACATGGAATTCAAATCTGCATCCCAATCTACATCCAAACTCTAACCGTAAGAGCTACCTGCCTAGCTAACACATTTTGACTGAAAATAACAAGTTTTTGAATGCAGTGAAAATACTTCTATTTATGACATCATCTGGACTGGGGATGGTCTACTAGAAAGGATCCCAGCATATGATTTCAAAGTGTAAATATGTGATGGTCATGTAGCTAAACAGTTTGAAAATTGCATTCATGTCAGTACTGGGTTCAGAAACATTAACAGTAATGGAGAGCATCCATTCCTCAGATAGTGAGACAGTGTCATATAGCATACAGCTTCTGTGAACAGAACCATACATGTTGCTGTACATAAGGGACACAGTTAGGTATCTGTGAGGATCGTGATGTTCCTTTCCAAAGTGCACATCAGTAAGAAAATGCATACATATTCCCTGTTCTGTGTTTCAGCTGTTGGTCTGCCCATCCCACTCACTCAAAATTTAAGGATGATGTTGTTCCTGAATTGACTATAATATTTCATGAGAAAACAGACCCGGATAGCACATTTATGAAGCATACAACATTAACCAAAAATTACTCAGGCATACAACGGTATTTACACAAACTGGATAAGAACACACCCAGAGGTAATGAATCCAATAAAAGTTTTAATAAACTCCAAACAGCACAAAAGGTAATGTAAAGAACTTTTCATCTGGTCGATTCACCAGACTTCCTCAGACAAACTCATACAAAACAAGCACCAAGTTTAAGTTAAAAACTTTTCCCTCCAAAACTACATCAGCGTATCAAACACATTGTTCAATTAACATCAGTTAAAACCTTAAAGTTATATAACAATACAATACCCTAAACCTTGTACTTAAAGTTGAACAGTTTTTTTAAAAACAACATTTTATGAAAAGCCTTACTTGTCATAAAAACCTAACCTAGAAAACTAAGACATAAAAAGTGGGTACTACTCATAACCCTTATAAATATAAACTAATACAAAACACTTTTATAAAAAACTTTTTTATGTGTCTATGCATTATCTACTAAGGCTCCTCAACTTAAGAATACAAGAAACGGAAATCACCTGATTTAGACCCGGTTTCCTACTAGAATCCATGCTAAGCTGCCATAATACTTCTTTTTTCTCTAATAGTAAACCTAAAGCCCCACCCCTATTGTCCATCAAAATCTGGTCTATCACCCTAAATGAAAAATAATGCCCCGGGTTACTATTACAATGTCTAGCCAATGCATTTTCATTCCTTCCTTTAGCAATGCTATAAACGCGTTCATAGACCCTCTCTTTCAACTTTCTGTTGGTCTTACCAACATAAAAGTACGGGCATAACTGGCATTGGGCAAGATATATCACAGACCTAGTATCACAATTGTACCTACCGTTGACCCTATAACACCTATCCCGAATAGTAAATATACAGCCAGATGCCATATATCTACAATATTTACAAGTCTCACACTTATACATGCCAGGAGTACATGCATAAATCTGCCTAGGGAATTCCACTAAAGATTTCAGATTCCTACCCCTCTTGAAAATAACCAATGAGTTATGGCCTATTTTATCAACAGTTTCTTCTTCTATTGAAAGAACCCTCCAATTCTTAGACAAAATACCCCTTATTTTGTAAGCATCAATACTATATCGCATGACAAAACTAGAGGCAAAATTCTTTGACTGGAGGGAGCCAACTGTATCTCTACCCAAAACAGGGACTACATTTCTGTCAATGTTATTTACCACTGACAATTCACCTGGAAAATGCAAAATAGGTTTATAAATCCCTCTCCTCCTTTTCTCTAAAACTTCTACCACAATTTCTCCAAAAAATGTTTCAGGGTATCCTCTGTTCATAAACATCTGTTTTAACAGTTCACACTCATCTAAAAACTGAACTTCCTTAGTGACCATCCTTGCAGTATGAACCAACTGCCCTTTCACCATTGATCTCTTTTGGTGTAGGGGGTGACAACTAGTAAACTGCAGCATAGTGTTGGAATATGTTTCCTTACGATGTACACTGGCTGAATAACAACCTGATAGGTTGTCCTTCACTAACCATACATTTAAATAAGAAATGCTGTCTTCCTTGAAGGAACTGGTAAACCTTAAAAAAGTTGTAGTTGAGTTAAAGTACCTTAACAGTTCATTTGCTGATGCCCCATTCCCCCTAAATAAAATTAACACATTGCCTAGGAACCTTGTATAAAAGCAGATAGGTTGCATGATGTCTGTGTTGTTAAACACATAATGGTATTGCCAGTGGGCCATAACCAAAGTGGCCACACTAGCCCCTCAAGGGGACCCAATCGCAACCTCCACCTGTTGTAAATAAATCTGACCATCAAGCATGACAAAATTACTCATAAATATAATATCTAAAAGTTCCTCGAAGATCCTCACTTCATTATCAGGGGCTCCATGGTACCTCAGCCTTTCTACTACCCATTCAACACCCAAAGTGTGCGGAATTGAAAAATATAAATCCACCACATCAATAGTTAAAAAGTTCACTTCCCTCTCAAAACTCCTTTGGTTAATGGCCGCTAAAATGGACCAAGAGTCTTAACATATCTGACTTTCCTTTATAACATATTTCTTTAAAATATTGTCCACATATTTAGCATTAGCATAATTAATAGATGACCTAGCATTGGCTAACGCTCTCATCAGTGGATCAGAAATACACCTATGTAACTTAGGTAAACCAAAAAGAGAAGGAACCCTAGGTGATAATATGGTAAGGTAGTTGAGCGTATACTTGTCTATTACACCTTCCATAAACAAGTCATGCAAATAGGAATTGATGTTTCTATAAGCCCTTAGGCTTATAGAGGGTTTGAGGTACTTAATACTAAAGTCCTTTCTTTCTACTACATCTTTACCATACATAAACTTCAAATTCAATTTACGTATAAACATTTTTAAATCCACAAGAGTCAACGGTAAGTTAAAACGAGGTGATGGAACAAAAGTGAGGCCTTTAGCAGAAAGCTCTACCAAAACAGGATCAATTTCATAACTAGAAAAGTTAAAAACTTTAAAGTCTCCAGTCCCATTAACCAAAATTTTACAGTTCTCTTCATTTTTCTCAATAACTTCACCAATAAGATTCGTTGCCTTTTCTTCTTGTTGGTGTAATTTTTATTGGTGTTTTTGTTTGCCCCTCTGGTGTTGTACGCTCGTTTCTGATTCTGACTCAAATCGTGGTGAAAAACCTGTGGTTCGTTTGACTGCTGGTTTTTGGAATGTAATTGTCTGTTGTTCATATTATTAACAAACAATTATGATAGCTGGTTGCCATTACCTTCCAAGTTACTCGGAAGGTAGCTATGGGTCAATGACATCGAGCCTTTATCATTCTGGTTGTTACTAGTGGTACCCGATGTTGACAGATAGCCAATAAAATTCTTCTGTGGTGGAGAATGGGGTTGCGGATAAGCTACTCTGTTCTTATAGTCTACCAAGTCCCGGTCAGGTTTCTTAGCTATCTGCTGGTCAGTGGAACCAAAACTCCTTTTATAATCATACTGGTATCTTGGAAAGTCATTATGAGACTGAGTCTCTCTATCCAGTTTATCAATCTCCTCAGATAAAACATTGATCATGGACTGGTTATGCTTAGACAGAAAAATTAATTCAAGCCCATGTCTAATAAACATAGCCACTAACTTGCTATGAAAAACTGAATCTTCTTCCAAACCATTAGGATATTGGCAGGAACACAGTCCTTTAGGCATAATACCTTCTTTGTTACATTCCTCGAAATAACCCACCTCTAGTTGTAGTTTTCTTAACTTTAAAAGCATCCTATCGGACATCTCTAGTTTGGTTGCCACAGGTTCACTTTCACTTTTATGAAGCATACAACATTAACCAAAGAATTACTCAGACATATCACAGTATTTAGTAAGCTTTACTGACCCTGCTGTTAAATAGCTGATGTTCATGGAATGTTATGTTAATAGTAATTTGATGAAGAACCGAGTTCTTCACAACCATGTTCAAAATATACATTAATATCAATAAGTGGAATATGCTTCTCTAAATAAATGCTTTAAGTAGATTAAAGCAAGATGACAGTTTCAGATATGTGTTCCCTCTCTGGATTTGAACACAACAACATGAAAAAATGAAGGCATGTCATCAGGCTTTATCCTTGCAATTCAAACTAACAGCAGGTACATGTTACTCCTAAACAAGCAGGTATTTGTTGAAAACCCTGTTGTTATTAAGCTGATGTTATCAGAACATTACAGATTATGGGCATATTCATAGGACTTTGATGACTAACTTAATTATTCATAAATACAGTATACTAAACAGAAAAAATTAATATCAAATTTTAGAATATGCTTCTCCAAATAAATACTTTGAATGAGTTAAAGCAAGATAACAATTACAGATATGTATTTCCCCTATGTTGACTGGAACCCACAGCATGCCAAAATTTAGGCATGCCAGCCTGTTGCCTTACAGGCCAAACTAACAGTCAGCAGGTGTTTCATTTTAGAAAAAGGTACTGCAGGTATTTATTGCAAGTCCTGTGAAGAACAGAGGAATAGAGCAACTGGAAAAATGTATTGGACATTTTATTGTACAGAAATAACAGCTATCAACACATAACTAAAAACATATGTGTAAGTTGTTCATAGGTTCATTCATCAGGGTTCATTCTAGGCTATCTCTGCTGAGGAGAGTTTACAAGAAGCCTAGCCATAGTTTAGTGGCACCCATACACCTTTAGTATGGGGAACTATACACACATTATTTTGCTGTGCCTCTGTCGAGCAGTGACACTGAGGTAATCCCTGGGGTATATCTGCTATGGGCAGGCACACCTTTGAAACTTAAATAAACATATCTGTGTACTTTCTTTGGAGGAAAGAATTAATGGAGTTATGTATGTGTTTCTATTCCAATGTATAATGGTGCAGTAGGCAATTCTATGGTACTATAATGGAAAACTACAAAGTGCACAGTCATCTGTGGCCTAGACCCGATAGGCATCAACGATGCATGATGACAGTGGCTATGTGAAATTATGTCATTAGATGTAAAAGGTCATAATTATGGATATTATACACATTACTAAATAAAGTAATAACAATGGAATTGAACCCACAGTTATCAGGACAGTATTCACCAAGCCCAGTTAATTATTCTTATGAGATAATTGTCACAGCAGCTTCAAAATAGTTATACAACCATCTTTCATATATATATATATATATATATATATATATATATATATATATATATATATATATATATATATATATATATATATATATATGTATATATATATGTATATATCATGGATAGGTCTACTTCGGTTGGTTGAAATTTCAGTACTTCAAAACCCACTTGAGAGAGACTTGTTCGAATTACTGAAACTTCGAAAACCGAGTATGGAGATCACAATACAGCGTGGAATGGGAATATCCACTTTTCCTCCCTGTAGTGTGATTTTGGAGTTGGTATATTAAAGTCAGGGGGTGTGGGGGGCACAGCTCCCAAAACTGGAGTTGCAGGGGAGCTTGCCCCCTTGCAAAAGATGTTTTTTTGTGGGTTTTTTTTTTTAGTCAGCCAATACAGCAACTAGACTTCAGTGAAAGTGCACTTTCGTTGAAATGCACTTTTGCTGAAGTGGGCATCTACTTTTCACAAAGAGAAGTAGATCCATATATATATATATATATATATATATATATATATATATATATATATATATATATATATATATATATATGGTATAAATGTGTGTGTGTGTGTGTGTGTGTGTGTGTATATATATATATATATATATATATATATATATATGGGACAGAGAAATATCTGTAAAATCTTGGAATGCTCAGATGCTCAGGTATGCGTAGAATATTAGCTCTTACTGTAGGGATCTACAGGCTACCTCTGCACCTCAGCAACCCTCTGTGGTAGATCCTCTGCATCACTCTAATGCAGGTCATCATAGTGGTGGCAAACTTGCATTCCAATGTAATAGATTCTTGTCCTCCTTCGGTGCTCTCTTGTGATCTGGTTCCATATGTCTATCATAGTGAAGTTCCTGGGTCTGGCACTCATTCTCTGCTCCAATCAAATGTACACAGTCAACACCTAGATCATCTCCTCATTGGGCCAGTTGTACACACAGACCCATCTCAGCCTCCTTGAATTAGCCATCATGATCCTCAAGTTGAAGAAGTCTGGAAAATAGAAACACAAAGCAATGCTCACAAAGGTACCACTCAGTTCACAGTTAGAAATGGATTGACCAGTAAATGATCAAAATCAATATTTGAAAGTGTTGCTGATGTCATGTTATCAGATCATTGGATGATAACAGGCATGTGCCACACATGCTATTGTTTAATGATGCCTAGTGGGTGTTCCTGCAGAACACCTTGGTGTTACGTCCTTGAAGCCAATTTATGCAGAGGTGCACAAATAGGATTCCAAAAACTTGAATTTTAATGAACCTTATTAATTACCTGTGGCATAAGTGGTACTTAAAGGTGGGTGCACATTAGGTGCACTTTGATTCTGTGATCCAGAGTGAGAGGTACATTGACTATTGGAAGCAGTTCTGTTTTGCTGATTAGTAAATCTCTTCAAGTTAGTTATTTCCAAAGGTACCTGTTTAAATTAATTGTTACTCAAAATGTTATCTTTAACAGAAGCTGCTATAAGTTACTGGAGTGGTGTTGTTTTAAACTTTATGCATAAAGGTGTTGTTATTTTAAATATGTGATTTCAGTCCCATATAGACAGACATATTATAAATACTAACAGTATATTATCCCCAGTTCTTACTAGTAATTCCTTGCATTCTATATTGTAACTATGAAAATCTACAGTTTCCAACACTAAGCGTATCCAGTATGTGATGTTGATATTATAGATATGTTTTAATTCATGTTTCCTAACAAAACTGTTGAGAACATGTGTTGTTACTGCTAAGGATATTTCTTCAATGATGCTACTTAACAAAGGTGGTATCTCTAGTGGCTCAATATACTAAGGATCCGTACTGTCTGTGGACTGTGTAAGGATCCTGAGGATTTCTGACACTTTCTTTAAGTAGTTAAATTGTTACTTACTGTAGAATTTTAATGTAAACTGCAAGCAAACTTCTGTGGCATGATGTTGACTTTGAACCTCCAACATATATGTAGTGTGAGGGGTTCTAATCCCACTCAAGAACTGGTATTACCAATTATACTAATTTTACAAATGTTATGTATGAAAGCGTTTTGTTTCTTTCTATATGTCACATTAGTATTTATGAAAGATAATGTTATACAGACCTTTGCATTGTACATAAATACATACTATTTATGTTGCCATATGCTGTTCACAGAATCAGATGGATAAATGGGCTCACAAGGAATATTAGCATGTGCATATCACTTTTCTTCAGATGGCTAACAACTATCCTAGGGGTGACAAATTCTCCCTCCAGGAAAATGACATAATAATTGATGTTCTCCATCAACATGGACAGAGACTTCCAGGCCTTTCAGGTGATATGGTTTGCAGACATGAAATCTGGACTGATCTTACCAACATGATCAATGCAGTTGAAGACCACAACCAATCCCATGATGCCTATAGATGCTGCTGCTCTGACATGATCCTTTGTGCAGCTAACAGAGTGAGATGTTACAAGAGACTGAGTGATGCCATTGGTGGTGGACCACCAGTGACCCTGCCAATGACATCACAATATTTCTGTCCTCACTTCATACAGCAAGAGGGTAACCACACCGACCTAGTGGTGGGATTAACGCTGGAGTCCCATGTTGAGCACATATTTCTTTCTTTCCATTACTAGGGTTAGCACATGTCCCACTTTGTGAGGGACAGTCCCTCTTTAGGCAGTTGTGTCCTGACAAAAAATATTAAAAATGGCAAATGTCCTGAGATTGTAGGACATATTTATTTCCTATATTTTATGTAATAGTTGCATAAAACAGTTATTCTGTATCTAAAATACCTAAATGTTATAAGAAACAGAATAAGCAACAAAAATGCTACAAGAATAAGCTTTTATTTAGGCAAAAAAGTTAAGTTCTATCCTTTGTACTGACCATGTGTATGTGTCGGCCTGTAAAATCTGATATTTGTACCAAAAATGTCCCACTTTGGCCATTTGAAAAGGTGGCAACCCTATCCATTACATGGCTGTATATTGAGACAATCACTGCATATTGCTGTAACATACATATTCATGTATTGTTATTTTTGATTTACAGTATCAGAGTTGAGCCATGCACACACATCCACACAGGGTGAGAGTGATGTGTAATGATATGTATTGGTATAAATGACCTGCAGACAGAGCAGTCCAAACAACATTTGTAATGCTGTTTGCATTAATATTCACAGATCCATCTACTTCAGGACTAAACCAGGGATCATTGGTAAGTGTGTTTATACTACTACTGTGGCTATTGTCTTGTTATTACCTCAGCCTCATTTCATGGCAGTGTTGGTTACTGTCATCTTATTCTGTACCAAACATTGTACACTACAGATACATCGAGTGGAGACCCAAGCCATGCAGGTTCAAGTGCAGACACACCAGGTATGTTACAGCAGAATTGTCAGAGCTTACATCAATGTGTAGCATATATGTGATGCATGACATTTATGTCGATATTTGCCAACACAGGCCCATCTGATGTACAGGTGCACTGTCTATCACATGAATATTTACTATGTTGCATATGTGATGTTGTCAGTACTGTGTTTGCTAAATACATGACTGTGTTGCTTTACTCTTTACATTCCCACTGCAGGATAAACAGAGCAACCTACAACTTCTCCACAGCACGAGTCTGTCAGTGCTATGCTATTAACTATGCTTCATAACTGTCATTGTTCTTAATCCTGTTGTTGCTCTCTGTTAATACTGTGTCTTTCCCATTCCTAGGTCAGTCTCCATCAACATCATCGAGTGTATGACTGGTATGTGCATGTCACACTTTCTGTATGCTTTAACTGTGTTCAGCTAGTTAATGGAGGCAATGATGTAATCATTAATGCGTTTTTTTTCCCTACAATAGTTGACGTTTATCCCTCTTTGACAGCACCATCTTCCACTAGGTGTTGTCTGGTGTGTCTTTTTTTATATTCCTCACATGTCATGTATGGTGACCTAGCAACCAAATTATATACTCCATGTATGTAGATTCTATGAAAGATGCATACAGTAAACCTCATGCAAAGTGATTATTTGCAGCATTGCAGTGATATATGTATATATATATATATATATATATATATATATATATATATATATATATATATATATATGTATATATATATATATATATATATATATATATATATATATATATATATATATATATATATATCATATTATCATGTCTTTGATGATTCCATCATGTGATGTAAGCACATTGTCTTGATTTGTGTCTATGTATCTTGCAGCAACTACCTGTATCATCCAGCAGCCCATCCAATGATCATGATTTGATTCAAGATGTGTCTCAACATAGTATCAGGGCCTATATTATAAGATCGATGGTTGAAAACATTGAACAACATATGGTTGACACCATATGGTCGATGTCTTCAAACGTCGACCTTATAAAAAGACAAAAAAAAAAGAGAGAAAAGTACCCTAATGGGTTTAAGCCCCCCTGCACCCCCCACACCCCCTGCTACTTAAATATACCAACTCCGAGACCCCACTACATTGCAGTAAATGGAAATCTCCCCTTATAGAGATTTCCGTTTACACACTTGAGATTCTGAGCATTCGATATTTTGTATCGACAATGTCAGATTTGACATTGTCGGCTTTCAAGAATATGATATAGACCCTAGTATTATGACCCCTGGCACACAGGACCTTAAGTGCTTGGAGAGTCCATCAATGAGGTTGACATGCAGCCTCAGATGTGGACATTAACTTAAGAAGATATTGGGAGGATGCTGGCACAGTGCAGGGTAAAGCTATTGACCAGCAGACCCTACTTGAGACTGCTGCTGATGGCAGTTCCACAAAACAAGAAAGCAAAAAAGAGCACAGATACGTTCAAAACTTTAATACAAACAACAATAAATACAGCAAAGCTTTCTGGTTTCCCCTTCCTCAGTGCTATTCATAAATAAATTAATCATACCTCAATAAAATAGTAAAAACTGAGAAGACATGTGAAAGAGCCAACCAATAAGATATATGCATATATAAAAAAACTCATGAAGAACTTGTTAAAAATTCAATGCAGGTTACATTGTCTTTTAATTAAAACAAGTTTTAAACTCACTGCATTGTTTATGCCAAGGTAGACATCTGCTTGCAACCTTGTTATGCAAGAGTATTCAGCCCTCTCCAATAAATTATTTATATCACCTCCCATTTTTGGCAATTGTCTTAATGACCCCAAATTTAAAATTATGTTCATAGGTATTCTCAGCTATGTGTTTTGCCAATGCACTGGTCTGAATATTCCTTCTAGTTTTGGACTTATGCTCTATAATGCAATCTTTCAATCTCCTATTACTTTTGCCCAAATAGAATGAGACACATTTGGTGCATGTAGACAAATAAACTATTTGAGTTGTATTACAGTTAGCATAACAATCAAAATTATATAGATTCTTCATATTTGGGAGCGAGAACTGGGCATTTGTAACTACATCCTCACAGCAGCTGCAATTATAACAGGGGAAGGTACCTTTCTTATTAGTACTAAAATTTTTATTACTCTCATTAAATTTAAAAATCTTTGAAACATAACCTTTGTTTAAGATTCCTCAGATTTTTATAAGCAAACTGAGGTTTATCTGTAATAATTTGTTGCAGTTCTGGCATAGACAACAAAATATTCCAATTTTTTTGTATAACACTCTCAGTTTCCCTTGTCCTAGTATTAAAAGTTGTGACATATCTAACTATATGTCCCTTAGTTCCATTGGTATTTCTCACATATCTCCCTTCACTATAAAATGGGGCTGTGACATTTATTCTTTCTTCCATGACTTCTTGAGCCATACAGTTCATGATCTCTCTGTCATACCCTCTCTCAACAAATTCCTTTGTCATATCCTCCATTTGCTTAACAATACATTTTAATTTATGGGGAGCTTGCATGCTACATCTATGCGTATATCTGTTTGCATGCACAGATTTCTTATGTGCACTTGTGTGCAAATCCACATCTTCTATGAACAAGTTAATATCCAACAATGCTATGCTAGCATCCAGACAACATAATTTAAACCGTAGAAAATGCGTGGTTTCCTGTAAAGACATAACAAATCTTTGTAATTCATCTTCTGTGCCTTTCCATAACAGGAAACAATCATCTACAAATATCTTGTAAAATAATATATTTAGGTCACAATAACCATCCTTTGTATAAATAAATTTGCTCTCCCATTGATTCAAAACAAGGTTTGCATGCATATTAGCCATTGGGGTGCCCGTGACCACCCCCAAAATCTGTAAGTATGGTTTTCCATTGAAAAGAAAAACATTATTCATAAGCATGGCTATAATGTTTTTCTTTTCAGTGGAAAACCATACTTACAGATTTTATTTACATAAAACCACTTTTCAAAATGATGCAGTTTTGATCACAATGGATGTCTATCTTCTTGCTATGATTTCACAGTATTGGTTTATCTTGGTTTTCTAAAATGACTATTAAATTTGACAAAACTGATGACAAGTTGTGGTTGGGTCTGAGATCTGCATTCCAGCAAGGTGAAATACCTGGGGGAATACTACTGTGTAAGTACAGGGACAAAGATAGGATGTAAACTAAGGACATCCCTCTCAACAATATCCATGATTTTATTTTATTTAACATTTGTTTACCGGGAAAGTCTGACTTGGAACAAAACCATTTTTCAGCAGAGGCACAGGGAGAAACACTCCAAATGCATGTCGTTATAATGTGGGAGGAAACTGGAGTACCTGGAGGAAACCCGCACAAATGCAGGGAGGACATATAGACTCCACACAGAAGGCACCCCAGCCAAGAATCAAACTGGAGAACTTCTTGCTGGTAGGCAACAACACTACCGCTGCACCACTGCGCCATCCATATGTGTTTACATCCCTTAGCAGGAGACTGTCATTATCTACATGAGCCATGGCTAATGACCCTGTAGAGAGAAATATCTAACCCTGCACAGGAAGGCTAAAACAGAGTACATGCAACAACATGAAATATCATTGAGCATGTTTCTGGTGTACTAAAAGCTAGGTTCAGATGTCCAGACATATCTGCGGGTGCATTGTAATACGTACCTGAGAAGGCAGCACAGATGACAACTGTGTGTGCCATGCTACAAAATATACAAATAAAAGCACATGACAGTCTTCCAGCTGCAGGTGTGGGTAAACTACCCCAAGAACCCCAGATGTGTAAAGATGACATCTCACAGATGTCAGAGGAAGAGCAGGGGGACACAGGGGCCAGAAGACACAGGCATGGGTGATAGAGGGTGTGACCACAAGTGCAGGCCAAAGCAACATGGCAGCATCTGACACACAACTTTGAGTCATGACAACTACACATGCATAAGTACAAAGATTAGACATTGGTGTTTAGGTGTTGCTCCACCACAGCAGCACAGATTGCATCTAATTGCAATTACCCTGTAGATGTACACACTGAGCATCAGTGTAGCAACATAATCATAACACATAACAGTTTGAACAAATACAGCTCTGTACCATCAGGGATCATCAACTGAGGACACAACTGACACAAGGTTTTATGCAGACACATATTGGTGTATATGTGTATGGCAGACAGCAAGGGACCCATATCTGTGAAACACATTTCTATCTGTCTACTATAAAAAAGATTTGAACAAGAAAACAGCTCAAGACATAATGCAGAACTCTTGTCAATATCATAAGCTCCCATGGCATCAGACTTATCAACAAAGCAGGAGCACAGCAATCATCATCACCACAGGATGAGACTGACACTACTGAACACAGTGTATTAACTGTTAGTTTTATTCTATTACAGTCTAGGGTGTCCAAGATGACAGCTCACACCATGATCTTGTCTGACCCTTCTATGCATGGAAACACTTGTTCCAGGTTGCTGCACAGAGGAGCCTAATGAGGTGATGCCAGCATGTGGAGACACACTGTGGGAAGAAGCATGAATGCAAGTTGACTGTCTGGCCAAGACTGCTGGGCCCACATCAGATGTGCCAGAAGCAGAAGTGTGTACAAATTGCAGCATAGGACTCGATGGCCAATGGCCAAGGTTTGGTCTGCTGAGAGGGAACCTGCATCTCCCATATGGGAATCGGCTAAACACAGTTAGGACAAACAGAACCCTACTTGTACTATGGCATTACTCATAGCCAGGGAGTCTACAGAACATAGCACAGATAACATACTTTCATTCTCTGCAGCCGATGGATGTCATGACCTCTCTATTTCTGTGTTCATGTCCTTCATGCAGCACACCCAGCTGGTATGCAACATGATCTGTGGTACAGGGAAGTGCACAAATATCAAATCCATAATATTGCTGACAACATTCATTTGCCTGAAAGACGAGGTGGACACCTTATGACACATGCTCTTGCATACCACCTACATGCCTGATTCTACTGCAATGGGCAGTATGACTGTGTTGGGTGGAACTGCCAACATCAGTAGCATACTCAAAGTGGGGCTGTTGATAAGCCACATCCTGTCCACCATCTGCTGACCTTTCATCTGAGGCTACAGCCACATCCACATGATTGTCACAATCTGGCTTAGATTGTATCACCAAGTCAATGTCCTGTGTGCCAGGGGCCATGCTCCCATACTGAGAAACATCAGATCACACACTGGGATCGGTGGATAGGCTAATGGAAGATAAAGGCAGTTGATGTGCTAAAAGAAGAGAAAGATATTGCAGGTCAGGAGAACATGCTTATATCACATGCTGTATATCATTAATGCCATACGACACATATATCTCACTGCAGTGTTACAGATAATAATAATGACTTACCATGATGTCTTGTCTGTGTATAGGCCACAGAATCTATGTAACAGGGAGTTGACAATTATATTACATATCCAACATACTTGACATATGTGAGGAACACAAGCATAACACACAAATGACAGGTCTTCATGGGAAGATGGCACTGGATGAGAGGAATGTTGTAAGGAATCAAAATCAGAAACATAACTTTCTTAATCACATCCTTGCCAACATGGCCCATTCCAACAGCGTTAAAACATACGGTACATATTGCATGCATGTATCAGTTGTTTGTGCATTAGATGGTGATATAGTCTGTTCTATGAATGGATATAAGGACTCAGTATTAGTGGAGGATAATAACAAGAATAACAACAATGACATGTATGAATTATAGGTAACAGAGTACCAGTGACACCCTCCTGATGTGGTGAGCTCATGTGTCATAATGCAGATCCTGCAGAAGTATACTAAAGACAATGCTAACACAGTCATATATACAGGTTGCAGAAGAGTCACAAGATGACAAATACAATGCAGCAACAGGGTCTAATGATACTCACTTGATGTGTGGTGCACCATTTGGACAGATGTCCCTCTGTAGAAAAACAGTGACATTAATTTCATGCTACACATTGCTGCAATCTATGAACATGTTGGGGTAACATACCTGGTCTGTCTGTATGTGCACCTGCATGGCTTGTGCCCCAGAGGATGTACCTGTAGTTTATAATGTTAAAGTAATATTAACATGATAGTAAACAGCACTGGCATGACATGATGCTGAGGCAATAACAGGTAGTGGTCACGGTAACAGTGCATGGAGGCACTCACCTGCCATTTCCTGCTGTTGTACTGAAGTATGTTGGTTGCACTGTTATGTCTGTACTGCAGTTGTATGGCTACATGTCATTGCACTTACATTGATCATCATCACCCTTTATGGACTCATGTGCATAGTGCAATTCTGCTGCACCAACATAAAATAATACATGAATGTGCATGCAACAGCAATATGTACTGATTGACTCTATATGCATCAATGCTATGCAAAGTAATACATACATGTGTGGCCGGGAACACCTGCTTCTATCCCACCACGGTGTATGCTGAGCTCCCCACTCATGGTATGCAAGGAGACAAGAAACTGTGTGATCAGGGGGTGTCAATGGTGGGCCACCACTGGTAGTATCCCTCAATCTCTTGTAAAATCATCTCCTGTTGGCTGTATGGAGGATCATGTTAGAACATCACTGGTGACAGGCCTCACGGCCGATCTATTGTGACCTCACACACCATTCATCATGTTGGTTTGGTCAGTCCAGACTTCATTCCTCCATCCTGTATTTCCTGCCCATCCAAGAAGTCTCTGTCCATGTCGTTGCAGAACATCTATTATAATCTTGTTCTCCTGTGGGGAGAAAGTGTCACCCTTGGTCTGTTTGCCATTTGGAAGATGGTTATATGCACATGTTTAGATTCATGTTGGGGCCCACATATGGAGATGATTATATGGACAGCTTATGCCACTGTAAACACTATGCAGTTCTATGCAATGCAAAATTCTATGAAATACTCACTGTGCCATATAGTCATGTGACATGTAAAACAATGCCTGAATGCATAACACTTGGAACAACAACATAACTTGTGATACCTACAGAGTCTGTCTGTGGAATTAGAACTTACTACTAAAATATCCACAAACAAACGCACCAACAACACCTGAAAAATGAACAACTAGACGACCACAACCGTCTATGTAATGTAAAATAATGCAGCAGGTAAACAGAACTCGAACCAGGTATCCACGTATTTAATACAGGTTCTGAAGAAGTCTGTATGAACAGATGAAAGCGCTTAACCAGAAGTTATTTTTAAAATCTGTTTTACAGTTTTTTTGTATGCCATAGCACCTTTTTACTTTATTAAATACGTCGATCCCTGGTTCGAGTTCTGTTTACCTGCTGCATTATTTTACACAACTTCTTACTACTATAAATAGTGAAGGTCCAAACACAACGGCATAATGCCACCGGAGACACACAGTCTGCATGCATTTCACATTAACATAATCAACAAACGTGTAGAACAGAAATGTGTGATGGCTGTAACTGTAATGCATTTGCAGCCTAAACAGACAACCATTGTATAACAGTCTGTCATACGACATGTAATGCATGATGACCTTATACCAGCAGAATCATTAATGAACAGTAAATGCTGTCCATATTAACCCAGAGTATCTGTGAGTTATCAATTGTACAATTTACAGAAAGTGTTGGAAAGCCCCAGAATCCATAAGCAGGACACAGACCATACATATCCTTTTTGTATTGACTCACTAGTTTTAATACTTGTTTTAAGAATCCTCAATGAATACATATCCATACCAGGAAAAGGAATACATACTACATAGCAGCAAACGGATAATGTTAATATCTTTAGTGTTTCTTGCATATACCACAGAGAATATGGAATCACCTCAAGATATAAGGAAAATCAGTAATCCATCTTTATGTACTGTTCATTTGTGTTATTTATATCTGTCTGTACAACTGCATATGGGAAGGTACTGCATGTTAGTGATGCAGATGTTAACACTTATATGTATACAGGTAAATCCCATACCACTCCAGTAAGTCACAAACATTTTTCATTATGCACACATTTTACATAAATGCATCAATCTAATGCAATGCACATTTGATATAGAGTAATGTTAACATGGATCTACAATGAGATAATATTCCCCAAAAACACCTATGGTAGCATGAGCCAAATTACTTTTGCAACTGCCTATGATTCAGGTATAATTGAAAGTAAGTGCAGTTATGTGCACACATCTTTTAAGTACCATTTGCTCCATACATAATTAATGATGTTCATTAAAATTCAAGGTTTTGGAATCCCATTTGTGCACATCTGCATAAGTTTTCGATATTCGGTGCATTAACAAATAGCTCAGCATAATGGGAAGGTGCTCTATGCAAAAACCCGATAGGTATCAGTAAATGAGACCAAGTGCAGCACGTGACACTTATCTTCTAATGATCTGGTAATATGACATAAGTGCCACTTTTAAATTCTGATTTTGATACATTTACAGATCAGGCTATTGCTACCTGCGAACTGAGTGGATGTCAGTGAGCTATCTTCTGAATTGTGTTTTTCTCTATTGGATTATCAACATTATCAACATTATTAAAATGACAACTTCCAGGAAGTTTTGATTTGTCTGGGTGTCCAGTTGGACTGAGCAGGAGACCACACAGATGCAAACCATTTACACTGTAGTGGAGCATTACATGAGAGCCAGACCACGGAACTTCATAATGATTGATATTTGGAACCAGCTTGAGAGGAATCATCAACAATGTATATGGATCTACTGGACAGGAGTGCAGGTTTGCCACCACTACAATGACCTGCATCACAGGGACACAGAGGAGCTTCATTGGAGGCCTGCTGAGGTGCATCAACAGCTGGTGTATGCCTACAGTAAGTGTCACAATCCTATGTATACCTGATCATTCCTACATAATTTAGAGGTATAGCTGTGTCCAAAATGTATCAGATACATGCCTTCTAAAAGCAGTAAGTAGCTGATCTGACAATTAGTTCATCTGGGTAATTAGGAAGACATGGTGACTGTTCTCCATAAAAATATGAGTTTTATTCCCATGAGGTTTATTTATTCAATAATGGTTATAATGTACATCTGTTTCCCCATATATAATGATATAATTTCATCCATCCACTATAATTGTGTATCATTGACACCTATAGTGCCTAGGCTGCTGGGGACTAAGCATTTCTTAATTATCCATAATACTTCAATAGTATCACATATTCTACTTGTGTATGTATGCATAATAACTCAAAAATAACAGTATTAGCCCATTCCTCACAACAAAGTGAACAATCTAATGTTACCTTATTCATCTGTTATTTGCAGAAATACAGATACACACACATAGTAAGAGTTTGTTTAGAAGAACTGTAAGCTCAGCCTATAAAGAATAGGTCAACATACATATATTGTGGTGCAGTGTAGGTTCAACTTCACATAGGGGAAAGATTTCATTATATTCTTATCACTGTCTTTTATGCATTGTCAAAAATTATGTTCTACATATTTGTTTATTGATATTAATGGTTATTTTCAGCTTGCTTATGACTAATTGATTCTTTGCTGAATTTATACGAACAGCTCTGTAATCCATAATGTTCTGTCAACAGCATCTCTTAATCTATACTGTTATGTGTAGAGCTTGGAACATACATATATTTCTGTCAAAAAGTTTTATGAGATATGCAAACATTTGGAAAATGAATTTCATGGATAATCGTGTCATTATTTATTAAATTCACTTCAACAACCTTCTCATTCTTATATTTGGAGGGAGTCAGATGGTCAGACAGGTTTACCTTCATATATGCATTCTGCACATGGGCAAACAGCAGATGTTTGAAAAGACGTTTGCAAAGTTTGCAAATGTCGAACGCAAAATGCTTCGAATGTGCAATGAGTGAATGCACAGTGACATTCGCTCATTGCAGATTTGGCATTTTGGGGCAGATTGCGCTATAGTGGGGATCAGAAAATGGACCCTTTCCCCACTGTAGTGCGATCTCGGAGTTAGTATATTAAAGTATGGGGTGTGGGGGGCTGCACTCCTGCATTACACTTCATAACACTATGTATTCAACTTTTGTGTTAGAAAATCATCAAATCTGCTTTTCAATTTGCTCATTTTCGAACATTGGAAACTGTCACGGTTTTGAGTTTCATGCTTATGATTTGCTCATACGAGCAATCGCACGAGTGATTTTCGTCCATGTAAAGATAAACCGGTCAGACATTCAGTTGGAATGCAGAACAATGAATGCATTTGATTTGTGATGTGTATTTTACCAATGAATATCTGTATGTAGTCCTCTCATATAAAACACATTACTGTGTCCTTGATGTACAGCACATTGTAGTTGTCTGTTATTAGCAGCTATGTGATACACAACAGTGTTCCCCCCTCTAAAGAATTAAAGTGTTCATTTGCTATTATCAGTTGTGACCACTGTGCTGACGTGGATTCATTTTTGCAACTTAGTTTCCTAAATGCATGACACATTGTCCTTTTTATAAAGCTGTGATCCATATCAGTAACCCATTCTCATTCATTCATAACTCCATGTCTTTCAAATACATTCCCACAATATAGTCTCAGAGAAGATGGCTTAGAATTGTAGGTTTCAATCTCAGGTCCTCCAGTCTCTATTCAATTCTGTTCCAAGATATAAAAGACTGTGTATGCATGTAACATTGCTAACTGTATATAGTGATTTTCTGATGTTCTTCAATAAAAACAATTTTAGAATCTGATCTGATCAAGATAAATCACTATTTGAGAACTGCATCATTCATAGTTGCTCTTTTTGCAGCTGATGAGGATAGGAATTGTAACTATGTAACCACCGTAACAGGAACAGGCAAGCAAAAACTGAGGGCAATGCTACTCAATGCTAGAAGTCTAAATCTCAAAATGCACTCACTCAAGGCACTCCTTAAAATGGACAACATCAATATTTGTGCACTGACTGAGACCTGGTTCATGGCTCTAAAGAGCACCCCTGTATTACCAGGCTATAATTCATACCACACTTTTCGGCCATCTAACCTGGACCAAAGCACCAAAAGCAGAGGTGTGTCCATATTCATTAAGGCATTAAGGATATCCACACCTCCAGGCTAGTTGCGCAGCATAATGCATCCGAGGTTATCCAAGAGCAACTAACTCTGGGCAAAAGTGCAATCCAAATTGTAGCTTGCTATAGATCCTCCACCATGCCCCAGGATTCCCACTTCTCATTTCTTGATATACTGGAAAATATTAAGGTTCAACCAAACACCCTAATAATGGGTGATTTCAACTACCCCATCCATAACTGGGAAAACTACTCATGTACCAACTCCTTCACTCAACGCTTTCTGGAATTCATAAATTGCAATACCCTGGATCAACTTATCCCCACCCCCAGCAGGGTCAACAATATCCTAGACCTAGTCATTACCAACATGAGTGACCGGTGTTCCACACCTGAAGTCAACTCCTCATTGGTCAGATCCGACCATAAGCTAATCATCCTAGATATCCGCATCCAGCCCCCAACCACCATTAAGGAAACCACGGTAAAAAAAATTCTCCAAAGCCAACTTCGTGCTTCTTAAGACAGAAGTGGCGAACTTCATGACACCCATTCAAATGAACAATACAGTTACGACTGCTGAATCCCACACAAATGCACTCTATAAGCACTTACATGAGTGCATGGATCATGCTATTACAAACAGAACCAAAAAGCTATCCTCCAAAAAAAAGAAGCCAATCTGGTGGTCCCCTGCCATAAATGAAGCTCTACAACAGATGGAAGAAACTGTTGCAAAAGAGAGTAAAATTTCATGGGTGGAGGAGTTCCCTGGTCAGCCTAAGTAAGAAGCTGAGATCCCTTATAAGATCCTCCAAAGCTAGCTATGAAAACAAAATTGCTACTGATTCTAAGGGCATCCACAAAGCATTTTATAGCTATGTCAAGAATCTCAATGGCAACATCCAGATCTGCTCTGAGTTACAGCGCAATGGCACGAAAATTACAGAACCAACTGATATTGCCAACATCCTGGTAGATAGGTTCAGTGGCAACTTTACCCCCTCTCACCCCTAAAGGGCCCATATCTATACAGGAAGAATGCAGAGTACCTGTAATCACATATATACAGGTAAAAGCTACACTCTCTAAAACCAAAAACACAGCATCCATGGGACCAGACAACATCCCAGGCTGCATTTTACATGAACTTCAGAATGAACTGGCTCCCCACCTAAGCACCATGTTCAATCATAGTCTCACATCAGGCTTTGTGCCCGCTGAATAGCACACAGCAACAGTTATCCCACTCCACAAAGGGGGAGCCACCACTGATCCTTGGAACTATCACCCTATTAGCCTGATGAGCCTGGTCTGCAAGCCTCATAAACAAAGACATTGGTAACCTCCGAACTCTAGACCTCACCCAGTTCGGGTTTGTGAAAGGCAGATCATGCCTTCTGAACCTGATCCACTTTTTTGAGCCCATCACCAAAGCTGTAGACGAGGGTAAGGTGGTTCACACAGCCTATCTTGACCTCGCCAAGGCTTTTGACACCATCCCCCATTCTGGAATTATAGCTAAACTCACTAAACTAGGTATAAATCCCTATGTCACAAGATGAGTTGCCAGCTGGCTCAATGACAGACCCCACATTATAAAAGTTGCAGACTCCAAATCTGATTTCAAACCAGTGACAAATGGAGTACCACAGGGTTCAGTCCTGGGACCTCTCCTGTTTGGTATCTACTTCTTTGAAGTACATGCTAACATAGAAGGCCTTTGACTAATGAAATTCACAGATGACTGCAAACTAGGAGCCACAGTCGACTCCCCAAATGATCTGGGCATCCTACAGAAGGGCCTCACTGAGACAGATGCCTGGTGTCAGAGGCACTGCCTCAAGCTCAATGTCAAAAAGTGCATTGTCATCCCCTTTGGTAAAAACTCTGTACCCATAAACTACCACATAAACAGCAGTCTACTTAATGCCAAATGTGTGATAAGAGACCTTGGAAACCAGGTGGACAGTAGTCTCTCCTTTGAAAATCCTTTTATGTGGCACACCTCATCACAAAAGGGTTCTCATCCAAAAAAAAAGAGGTCCTTGTTCCCCTCTACTCTGCCCTCATTAGACCCATTATAGAGTACAACATCCCTTTTGGAATGTACCTCACAAGACATCTGCAGCAGCTGTAAAGGACACAGAAGTACCTCACAAAGAGGATTACTGGCCTCAAACAGATGCCCTATACTGACCGTCTCAACAAACTCCAGCTTTAATCTGTAGCATATTGCCTACTCCGAGGAGATCTCTGCCTAACATATAAAGCTATATTAAACTTAGAGCTGTTGGACATGCTACACCTAAAGAAATCCCAATCCCTCCAAGCTACATGCTCTAGGGACCTAAACCTTGCCACCACAATAAACAGGGCATGCTGGAGGGATAGATTCCTGTCCCAGAGACTTTCCATACTCTGGAACAAGCTACCCATCTAAGTCAAGCAAAGTTCCTCATTATCACTCTTCAAAAAAAAATCTTGATGAGTGGATGGGAAATAGGAAATACACCACGGGGATAACTTCTATGGCTCTGCTTGACAGGGGCACAGAAAATTAACTTTCTTGGGTGGCATAAGCCAGGGAACCTTGTTCACTAGGCTTACTTAGGCCCTTTGTCCGATAGCCTAGTACCTACCTATGAACCTATGAACCTATATATTTAATACTTGTTATAGGCTCATATTTTTGCCATTAACATGTATATTACTTACAATGCAGGAATACCCATCATGCATCAGTAAGGTAAGTGCAATACTCACACAATACCGGCGCTTACAAGTCTGATTTGAGTAAAGTATGTTTAAAAATTAGTTAGCAGTAAGCAATGTTTTCTGAAGACAGTTTGTGAAATGTAGGCCACAGCCTAAATGACAGTCAGTAATGTATAACAGTTTTCAATGTATACGTTGGAAATTTTGCATGGGTGGATCTTGTTGTTAGTGACTGATCTGTTTTGCATAGCCTACTTATTGACATAGTGAATGGCTGGTTGCTATGCCAGTGTTTGTACTGTGGTTAGCAAGGTGTGTGATATGCACGTCAATTCAACATGGGTATTGAATCTGTTTACAACACCTTTGATGCTTTGTTTAAAAGTACTTGCATCCCGTGTTTAAGGATATTTGTGTATATAGGCATTTCTTTGTTCCATTTCATAATCAGCAAGCACCATCAGGATATTTGCATTTTACAGGGCAGTGATTGCTCATAAATGTATGTAGGTCATGCATACATTTGTAGACATACAATAATGCTTGTACAACATATGCTCGATTCTCATGTGTTACAGGCAGTCACTGTATTTATGATTGAACATTACTACTATTTGGCAGTGTTGTAGTTCTTAGACTGATGTGGGGTCAGCTAATGACCATGCTGTCTGGCTCAGTTAATTGTCATATGGCTTTTAGATTTTCCACAATACTGTCATCTCGCTTTGTGTTCATTATAACAACACTAATTAGTGGCCGTCTGTATGACTATTTAAATGCACAGATGCATGGAATTCATTTGACATTCTCACATAAACATAAATATTCAGGGAACATATGCAAGGAAAAAATAATGGAATACTGATATCCTATCAGATATTCAGGTGGACAGTTTACTGAGGAATTCATTAGTATCAAACAGTGCAGGTCCCAATACTGCTGTTATGTCATTTTCCTAGAAATTTTTTTTCAAATTACAGTTATGTCAATGTTGCATGAGGCAATGTCATGGGAAGCTTCACTTCAAATGTCAGGATATGTTGTGTGTTTGCTTTGTGCTTGTCATGCTTAATGCTGACCGATAAACAACTGTTCAGGTCATGTCATGATTTCCACTGGTAACTGTGTTATGCATGCCATTGCATAGCCTTGAGTAAGCTGCTCACATAAGGAAGGTGAGCCATCCAGTAGCAGCAATTCTCTTGATTATAATTGTGCTTCTTCCCAAAGTTTGTGCCATTTTATCTGGAATTGTGTTTTAAATGAGACCTTCAATGTATGCTAATTTACCTTCATTTTCATATTCTAATATGCAGAACTCACATGTGAACAGGATGTTACTTAATGTCTCTTAGAGTGCACATTAGTTTCAGTTTATTGTCAACTATGATTGGAATGTGTGGCTTGACAGATATTTGTTTTTCATTGTTATGGTTTTGATTACTGACATATATTGCATATGGTGGTACAGTGGAGTTTGGTCATAATGTATTGTAAGGATTCATGAGGACGGTTTTGGCCTGTACATTGTATCACAGTGGTATGTTATGCAGACAGGTAGTATCAGGTATACATATGTAATTTTGTCCTGTGTTGTGGTTCATCTTGACAGAGCATGGGATGCGTGGATGATCACTCATCAGACATTGGTGATGAGCGCATGCCAGGCCACTGCCAGAATCCTCCAATGATGATGACCATGACAAAGACGAGGATGATGACGATGAGGAAGCTGGACCTGCACATGCCATCAGCTCTGCTGCACACCAAAGGAAATCACTCCAGGAATAAAAGTAAGATGATTATCAGGGGCAGATCCGGTAGGTGGTGACCGATTTGTTTCATACACTGATGAGGGACATGATGGGGAATTTCTTTCAGGACATGGCACAGACTATGAGTGATTTATTCACAGAGGTAGCCTGATAGAGCTTTTGTGATGTTCAGGCAGTTCATCAGGTCCATAAGTATTATCTGTTTGATCCAGTTTCCTAATGTTGCCACCATGTTGTTTGCCATATCAGTGATTGGACTGTATACGGGCTCTTGTACATGCATGCCATTTTGCTGCCATGCTTATGTGTTAGATGTCCAAACATACAATGCAGATATTGTCAGACATTTAACATTATGTTTCAGCTTGTGAATGACACATTAACACTCCAGATTTTTTTTCAGCATTCACTTGTGCATGAATTTCAATTGTTAACATGCAGCTACTGCTGCAGCAATTCCACTGTAAATGTGTGTGTGTGTTAGTGATAGAAACTTGTAAACAACATGGTGCCCATAGTCCAGCACTAAAACAGTGGTATGGTTATGATTTTTGTATTGCCATACTATGTATGTGCAACAGAGTGACATGCCCTTGCCCATGTGTTTTGGATGACAGTTGTCATTCTATCCCACTGGCATGATGTCATGTTGTATGGCATAATTTGGTAATGCTGATGCCATATTGGGTCATATAAATGTATGTCATATATATGGGTAATCCTCCTTTACTGACTGCATAGACAGCCAATGTATACACTGTTGTAATGATAGCTTATTCAGTAACAGTACAGTATGCCTTGTTTGGTTTATGTTACATTTCCTCATACATTCATTGTTCATATAAATTCACACCTTTCAGCAAATGATGTACATATTCAATGATTTATATTCATGTCTCTGCACATACTCTGATCCATAGTGAAGCAAAATGTGAGCATTCACTGACTTAATGTTGATATTTATTTATTTGACATTTGTTATCCAGGATAGTCTGACTGAGCTTACTCCCCTTTTCATTGGAGGCCCAGAAAGAAAAGCGCCACAGTACAGTTATTACAGTTATACAAACTATGCTGTAAAGTTGCTCACAGGACTGTCATCTGCTAAGTAATGAGCCATGGCTGTGACATATAACTGCAGTTGTTTATTCAACATGTTGTTTTACATTGGCATAGCAGTATATGTGTATGTGATTCCAATTTTTAGCTTGCTTACCTATGCCTTTTGGTGTTACATAATTGCACAATAATTTTTGTGATATATACATGCCCATTTTTGTTGACATCAGTAATGCAGTTTGCCCAAGTGACATATATTTGCCATTTGCTTAAATGTATTTTGGGTTGACTTCAACAGCACCCTATGTGGTGTACACATGCATTTGCAGTATGCAACCTTAACTTGTTGCCCTGCTTTATTGTTGTCTTCCTTGATATGGGCTGATGTTGTCTGCCTCTCTTCCAACTTTGTAGGTTTGTAATATATCTTGTAGCTATGTTTGCTGTTGTTAGAATTCTGAGTTGTGTTCCCCTGCAAAACTTTTGAATTTTGACACATACTTTTGAGCACATCAAGTACTGGCAGACATTGCTACAGTGTGCTATCAGTGATCACATTTCTGAAACATTAAATGATAATGAAGTCCATTAATGACAGATGAAGCTGAAGAGCAAAATATGGCAGTCAATATGTTATCTAAGTCTGTATATTCTAAAATACTCCCACATATGGGATTATATCAGCATGTAGAAATAATGTAGCTCAGTGGTAACTAGCACCTTGGGGACCAACTGCGAAAATAAGGTTTAGGGAGAGGTTGGAGTTTTAGGTTAAGGGAGTGATTGGAGACTTTAGGGAGGGTGAGTGGAGATTTGGGGTAAATGAGAGAGGACTTGGGTTATGCCATATGGCTTTTTTAGGTCCTTGTTCAAAATGTACATGTTTATAGTGTCCTGCCATGTGTATGTTAACAGTGAAGACTTGTATGGAAGATGCTACCTATATGCTATGATATTGCTTAAATTTCTGACCCTTCATTTGGAAAGCACTCTATACAGATGCAACAATTCCCACTGTAATGCTTGTGGCAAATTTTGTGGACTCATGCATATTTTGCCATACAAGTATGTTGTCCAAATGTATGTTATCTTCTTAGCAAAAAAAACGGCTTATTGCAGTAGTCTGCCTACCCAATCCATATAGTAGCTCTGTATCTCACTTGCTTTAGAGCAAAAGGAATCATTGCACATTTACAATAGGATTTCTTTCTCTCTAAAGGCATAGTGTAATTTTCTGTCCCTCTTTCTCTGCATGTACACACACACACACACACACACACACACACACACACACACACACACACACACACACACACACACACACACATATATTTTTGCATTTTGTTAACCAGGAGAGTCCATTGGGCCAAAAATGCGCCCTTTTTCAATGGAGGTCTGGGTAGAAAAGCTCCATGCACAGACATATGAAACACAGCAACAATTAATATAATTAATACAATCAATAGAAACATAAACAAAAATCAGTACACAATCAAAAAGCATCACTGTGAAGTGATATAGAATTTATACAAACTGAATGTCAAGCAGGATTGTCAGAAGTTGTAGAGTGTGTTAGAAATTTCTCATCTATTGATGTAGTCTAATATTTACAAAATTAAGTTTATGTATCATAAGCAGTGTTGCAGTATCATTATAATTTGCAAAAATAATAAGTTCAGAACAACCTGAGGTGGTGAAAATTCAATTTTTGGGAGGCTTAGAAACACATATGGGGGATATAAATAAATATACAGAATATATATATATATATATATATATATATATATATATATATAATATCTGTCGCGCATGGACTGTGTTACATTGCCCCTTTAACAAAATCATTACACTTCAGTGGAACTTGGTGAAAGCCTTTTCGGCATCCCACCTTCATTGTAGACTGAAAAGTTTAATGCTGATTTCCTTGATGTTTCTGTGTGCTTGTGTTTTTGTTATGCTGATTTCAACTTTGCTATCTATCTGCTATCAGTGATGGACAAGGGCAAAATGCCTTGTAAAGTGTTGCTGACAAACTAATGGTTGTCTTCTTACATTTCTTGTGGTGTCCTATCCATTTAGTGTTCAGCATTCACAAATGTAACTTTAATTAATGTGTAACCATTTACTTATGGACTATTAATTACTGTGCTGATTTGTTTTTGTAGAATTAGACTAAAATGAATAGTTATTGACTCTGCAGTCACTAGTGCTACTGTGTGTGTGTGTGTGTGTGTGTGTGTGTGTGTGTGTGTGTGTGTGTGTGTGTGTGTGTGCAGGATTTTACTTGGATAAAAGCTGCATTTTGAGCAGATCTGGTTTACAGATTGATTAGACAATCACATTAAAGTGTTATTTAATAAGACATGTACAGACAACTACATGTCTATACAACAGATGGAAGAAACTGTTGCAGAAAAGAGGAAAATCCCAGGATGCAAAAAACTCCCTCACCAGCTTCAGTAAGTTGAGATCCCTCATAAAATCCTCAAAAGCTAGTTACGAAAATAAAATTGCCAAAGATTCCAAAGACAACCACAAGGCATTCTATAGTTATGTCAAGAATCTAAATGGTAATGCTCAGATCTGCTCTGAACTACAACAGAATGGCATTAAATATACTGATCCCAAGGATATTGCCAATATCCTGGCAGATCAATTTAGTGCCAGCTTCACTCCCCTCTCACCCCCTAAAGGGCCCATCTCAATATCAAAAGATTGCCAAATTCCGATAATCACAGCCACACAGGTAGAAACAGCACTCTCCAAAGCTAAGAATACAGCATCCATGGGACCAGATGACATCCCAGGCTGTGTACTTAATGAACTACAAAATGAACTGGCACCCCGCCTAAGTGTCATGTTTAATCATAGCCTCACCTCAGGCTTTGTGCCCACTGAGTGGCGCACAGCTACAGTTATCCCGCTCCACAAGGGAGGATCCACCTTGGATCCTGGGAACTACCGTCCCATCAGTCTGACAAGCCTGATCTGCAAGGGCATGGAACGCATTATCATGGAACTTATAAACAAAGACATTGGCAACCTCCAGATACTGGACCCCACCCAGTCTGGGTTTGTGAAGGGCCGATGTTGTCTCCTGAATCTGATTGACTTCTTCAAATCGGTGTCCAGAGCTGTGGACGAGAGTAAGGAGGTCCACACAGCCTATCTGGACCTCGCCAAGGCCTTCAACACCATCCCCCACTCTGGAATCATAGATAAACTTACTAAGCTGGGCATAAATCCCTATGTCACTCGATGGGTTGCCAACTGGCTTACTGACAGAACCCAGACTGTAAAAGTAGCCGACTCCAAATCCAGCTCCAGACAAGTGACAAGTGCAGTACCTCAGGTTTCAGTCCTGGGACCACTCTTGTTTGGTATCTACTTCTCTGAAGTACAGGCCAACATTAAGGGACTCTGGCTAACAAAGTTTGCAGATGACTGCAAACTGGGAGCCATTATTGAATCCCCAAATGATGTGGATATTCTACAAAAGGGCCTTACAGAAACAGATGCCTTGTGCCAGAGCAATGGGCTCAAGCTTAATGTCAAGAAATGTATAGTCATCCCCTTTGGAAAAAAACATGTACCCATGAACTACCACATAGGTGGCAGGACACTAAACATTGAAAGTGTGATGAGAGACTTAGGGACACAAGTGGACAGTGGTCTCACTTTCGATAACCACATCGCCAAAACAGTCAGGAAATCCTTCTACGTGGCACACCTCATCACTAAGGGCTTTTCATCCAGAAAAATAGAGGTCATTGTCCCACTGTACTCATCCCTCATTAGACCCATTATAGAGTATAATGCCCCATTTAGGATGTACCTCACAAGACATCTGCAACAGCTGGAAAGGCCACAGAAATACCTCACTAAAAGAATCACAGGCCTAAAGCAGATGCCATATGCTGACCATCTAAAACAACTCCAGCTATACTCTGTGGCATATTGTCTACTCAGAGGCGATCTCTGCTTAACATACAAGGCCATGTCAAACCCTGAGCTGTTGGACATGCTCCACTTAAGGAAATCCCAATCCCTCAGAGCCACACGCTCCAGGGATCTAAACCTTGAACAAAACATGCTGGAGGGATAGGTTCCTGACCCAGAGACTCCCTATACTCTGGAATAGACTTCCCATACATGTCAAGCAGAGCACCTCACTGGCCCTCTTCAAAAGGAACCTTGATGATTGGATGAGAGATAGGAAATTCACCCCGGGGATCATGTCAGTCACCCTGCTAGACAGGGGCCCTGAGAAGTAAATATTGTGGGAAAAAAATTCCACGGAATTGTTATGGCTAGGCTTGCATAGGCCTTAGGGCCGATAGCCTAGTACCAACCTATGAACCTATGTATTAATAACTGCATACTGATTTTATTGTATCCCAAAACAGAAGCAAGTAATTATGTAAAGTAAGCAAAGAGCTAGGGACAGCTATTGGTTATGAAGTAATTATGTAAAGTAAGCAGAGATACTAGGCACAGCTATTGACTATGACCTCAAAGTACTGTACCGTTTTGATAAATAAATTACATTATGGTTATGTTTTTATGAGTGTAATAAAGACATGAAAAAATACCATGTTGAAATGGCTTGACAAACAATTAAGAAGTAAAGATGGTCCAAATACGGAAAAAACAGACTGAACTATAGTTTTAAGTCTTTGTCTCTGGTTAATGGAAAGACTTATTTAGATTAAAAAAAAAAACTTTCATTGCAAAATGGTTAAAAAGGTATGCACTCAAGTCAAGCATGTTAAAACAAAGTACATTTTAACTGACAGTTTTGTCGCCTTCATTTTTAAATTTATTCATATTGGTGGTGTCACTGAGGAGAGGAAATAATTTAGACCCTCGCCTGAAGTGCCAGTACAGTGCTTCGGTTTCCAGCAAACTTTTTACATCCCCTAGTAGAGTTACACAAGCTATAACTGTCTAATACAAAAAAGAAAACTTCTCTTGTATTGGTCATGTTCTAAAGCAATTTTGCATTTTATTTTGCTGTTAAGATCAATCCTTGTAACATTTTTCTCAGAGCTGAAAATCCCTGCTATGATATCTTGAAAGAGCAGAGCCACATAGCCTCAGTCCTGAAATCAATGTTTAGATGACAGTATTTCCATTTTAAATATATCAGAAGTAGTTTGATAGTTGCAAGAAAGACAAGTTGTCAACAAGTTCTTGTAGATGGAGCCCTTGTACTGAAAATTAAAACATGATGATGTAGTAGTGAACCCCAATGTAAATAGCTGGAAGCTCCTCTAAAGATGTACGTTTTTGTTTAGTTGCCTACAATGCTTCCTGGACATGTGTTAATCTTTCTTTAATATTTGCTATGGTGTCGTTCTTGTGTGGGGGTTATAGAGAAAGCTGAGCAAACAGTTTAAACAGTGCACTTTTCTTTTCTTTATTTTTCTTTTTTTTTTTTTGCAATTTTGTTTGCAACTTTATCATAAAATACAGCAGGCATTAAACTTAAGTGGTAAAAAGTACTTCTAAGCATGACCATTGCATTATAAAATTGCTACAATTGTTAGAATGTTTCTAAAAGGTATTTTTAGATTATTCACTGCTGATTATGTATTTTCTGTGACAATTATCTTTGCATTATACCACCACACATGTGTTTAAAGTGACAGTATATACAACTACTGTGTTTTTGCATGTATTTTAGCCTCAATTGTTTTGTCATTATTTTCAACAACAGCATATAGTCTATTGTAGATACAATTGCGTTTCTTAAACACTCGCATGAAAACATACCATTCATTCTCGCACCACCACCACATATCCTGCTGTTCATTTTTTTATTTTTGTTTCTAACATACATAGGTTCATAGCTTTAAGATTAACATTTCTTTTGTAAGTAAAGTAATATTTCTAACCCATAGGTTTCAGTACTTCAGCATTTCATAAAATATTTTCAGTTGTCCCTTAAAATTGCTTTCTTGTTTTGGTTGTAACTCAGAACCACAACCAAAGGAGGTAATAATCTATCCCGTACGTCTCCCTCTATACTTTTTATTGATATGCTATTATAGGCAAGTATTGTATCTGCACTTTTTTTTTCTTTTACCTCCTTGCAAGTACAAACTATATTGACTGTGTCAAATTTTCAATTTAAATATATTTCTTTCAAAGTCTCTAAACTATTGAAAAACGCTGTAAGATAAATTCAGACAACTTTGCTGCATAGTGTTAAACAAATTTGTATGATGAGCAGCCATACCCAGGGCGGGTGCAATTTAGAAAACCCAGCTACATGATGTGGATAAGTCAAGTAATGTGATCAGCCATGCTGTATGCTAATGACTGTATAATGAAACACTGTGTATGATAATGAGGAAGATCAAGATGGCGGAGTGATTCAAAAACTTCTAAATCACGCTCAGCAGTGCTGCACTTTCTTTAAATTTAAACTCAACTATATGGCTGTGTTTAAACAGAATACATGCCACAAATATGTTTGTGGTTACTGAAGCCGGTGAAAGTTATGTATCTCCAGGATGCTCTCATTGTAGCTGTTTTGCCTGTTAGTGTATGATGCTTACCAGACAAAAAAAAAAAAAGAAAAAGAAAATAAAAAATAAATATGTACATAAAATATATATGCAAAAATGTTTGTCATGTGTGTATGTGTATTTTATCTATGTGTGTGTGTATGTGTGTGTGTGTGTGTGTGTGTGTGTGTGTGTGTGTGTGTGTGTGTGTATATATATATATATATATATATATATTTTATATATATATATATATATATATATATATATATATATATATAGATATATATATATACACACACACATACACACACACACACATATGTATATATTGAGAAACAGAGAGAAAAAGATCAATAGATATAAAACATTTATGCAGATATACTGCCAATATGTGTCGAAAACTATCATCTATGCCTATGTATCCATAGGCAAAAGAACTAAAAAAGTGCAAAGGGCAGGGCACGCATCATCATTTGTACAGGTGAGGAAGGGAGTTAGCTGTACCAGGAAGTGCACTGCATGAACCACCACCCTGGTTAAAAGCTTGTGGTCTAAGGCTTGTTACTTAGTGCAGTGATGCCTGTCATCATGTAGATTCACATCTGTGTGTACAATGATTATGCTAATTAGAACTCATTTGATTATGATTTATGCAATTTATGGAATAGGTAAATGTGGCTAACACGGCGGGGATTTCTACATGATGCAGTCCATATGCCTGACCATTAGTAAGCATCTGCACATACGCATGGGCATCCGATTATTTTAGGGAAGAGATAAGGGATATGCTATACTTAAACATCATAAGATGGAGTCACAACAGAGTATGCATTCTCAACAGCAGATGGAGAGCTGCTTTGTTTCACATCTTAAAGTGCCTTTGGAAACAATAATGCAGTACCTATATTTTCTGAGTTTGACATCCATCCCAAAGGAGTTGCCTGGTGATGATGGTCATTGTGCAGATGTTGGGATGTGCAAGGACTATTTTGGTCACAAGTTGTCACCATTTTTCTTCGAGATTCTTTAAGGTGAGACATCATGGCTGGAGAAGGAAGCACAGAGGTGATACATCCTTCTTAAGGAACCTATTCTAGGTCACAGGATAAGACTAATGCCTGAAGTAGTTTAGACAAGCCTGTCACCCATGTTACTGGCATGTTACTATTATCATTACTGTGACATAAAGAGTCACAAGTCTGCCCTTCTTCACTGATGGAAGGAAGACATTAAAGCACAGTCACCACCTCAGTACAGTAATTATAACTTGTTTTAGCTACTCAAATAAGCTGCCAATGAGCACAAAACATCACATTTTTCCTTACGCCCTTTATATGTGTCATGTTCCTGAACAGATCAAAAGGAGAAAGCATATACAAAGGAGCAGACCGGAGCACCAAGGAGAGAGCCTGGGTGAGTATATATAGGGTCAATATTACATTGCCGAAAGCCGACAATATTGAATCTGATATTGTCTACACAACAATAGCGAACGCTCAGAATCTCAAACGTGTAAACAGAAATCTCCGTTGGTATATTTAAGTAGCTTAAGGGAGGCTTGCCCCCTGCCTACACCCTTTAGTTTTTCTTTTTTTTTTTTTATGAACATCCCCTTTAGTGATTCAAACTATTAAACATTCAATGTTATAATACAGACCCTATACATATTGTAATAGCAATGTCTGACTTTTAATAGCCACAGTAGTAAGCATTAAAATTAATGTATTACTTTTATATACTAGTGCCATATCTGTTAGCTGTGACATAGACCAAAACTATTAGTATGGCTATTCAATGCCAGAAACATTAGTTCATTTCTCATTCTGTATCATGACTTTGTTCTCATACTGATGTGAATGTCAGAGGGTTCAATTCCTCCCCATTCCACACATAATGTCGGAATTGTTTTTTCATGTCTCCTCCTGTATAGTGACTTTGTTCTCATATTGATGAGGATGTCAGATGGTCAGATTCCTCACCATTCTCCATACAATGTTGTGATCAAAAAACATTTCATGTATATTTTTCTGACCAGTAGCATCACTGTAGCAGTTTATGGTCTATATATATATATATATATATATATATATATGTATATCTATCTATATATATATATATATATATATATATATATATATATATATATATATATATATATATATATATATATATATAAGATCATCATTATTTATTTGTGGGACATTTCACAACTTACAGTAGGATTGGCTGTCTTTTGCCTATTACTTGTGACTAAAATGTGTCTGTATGTTTTAAAGCATGTTTACTTTCTATATGTACAAAATTCTTAGAAATCAGAATGCATGTTGGATTGCAGGCATACATTGGTTTGGCTGAAAAGCATCAGCCATTAATCTTTTGTTTATAATATTACATCTCAGGCTGGTTATTTTATCTTTAGACCTCCCCTGTATATAACTATATATATACATATATATATATATATATATATATATATATATATATATATATATATATTTCAGAAGGTCAAATGGCTGCATATGGTTGAGACCACATGCTCGAAATTTCAGAAGCTCGACTTTCTGAATGGAGATTTCTTTTCTGTGCTGCAAGTTAGAATAAATAAGTAGCAGTGGGTGTGGGAGGTACAGGGAGGCTTGCCTCTCTGCAGAAACACTGTTTTTTGTTTTCTTGTTCTTTTTTCTTTCCCTTTCAGAAGGTCAAACTTCTGAAATTTGAGCATATGGCTTCAGCCATATGCGTTTCGAGATTTCAGCCTTTCGACCTTCTGAAGGGGAACCATATATATATATATATATATATATATATATATATATATATATATATATATATATATATGCATGTGTGTGCATGTGTGTGTATCTATCTAGATCTATATCTATATATCTACATCTATATATCCATATATATCTATATATCTATCTATATCTATATATATATATATATATATATATATATTTATAATTTATATATATATAATTTATATGTGTATGTGTATGTATATATATATATATATATATATATATATATATATATATATATATATATATATATATATATATACACACATATATGTAGATGATTGTATCTGCTTTATTTTCTGAAAAAAAAAAAAATATATATATATATATACTTGTTTTCCCGCCTTTCTAAACTAGTATAGTCCAGTTTTCAGGTTATTGCTTAACTCAGGGCTGTGTTACAAGTTTCTGTGTTTGCCCATATCTTACTTGGATAGAAGGAAGTTTCTCTGTTCAGCTGTGAGAGAGGGGAGCTTTTAGCAGTCTATCTTTCCCTGGAAGAGTGGTTTCAGCCCAGAAATTAGTAGTTTATTGGCCATATTGGGCTAATTTCTTCTTCCTTAGGAGTCACCACAGCAGATCACCTGTCCACTCATGATTGGCAGTATAGTTTTACAGTGTCGAGTTGCGAGCCTGGCGCCCAACATTCCACGGAAGGCACACACATGCACACACTCACATCTAAGGCCAATTTAGAGTGCCCAATCCACCTACAGCATGTCTTTGGGATGTGGGAGGAAACAGGAGCACCCAGACGAAACCAAAATGACCACAGGGAGGACATGCAGACTCCGCACAGAAGACACCCCAGCCGAGGATCAAACCGGAGAACCTCTTGCTGTGAGGCAACAATGCTAACCTCTGCACCACCATGGCTGCCATTTTGGGCTAATTTCTATCTCTTTCTTTTCCCTGCTATAAAACCCGCATTAGGCTGGTTTTGCACACCGGTCAGTGCTGGTTAGATAGGGTATAACTATTCCCGGCTCCACAAAGTCTACTCTTCAAATGTTTCCCTTGTAACTAAAGAAACTTTTAACTTAAACACTCAAACTATTCACTTCTCAGCGGCACATGCTCAAAACTCATAGCAAGCACTAATAAGCCTTAGCACTAGACCCCCTCCTATACTGTAGAGAAGGACAAGGCTCTCTATTCGACGTTACCAGCCAATCAGTAAAACAGCTTACTATACCTATCCAGGCATGTGCAAAGGGCAGTTTCAGGTGTACTCTCCAGTTCAACTGGTAAATCTCGGCATTTTGTGGCAATATTACAACTGCCTTATGTACACAGACAACCCTCTCCTCCTACCACCAAACACTAATACATGCGAGAGATGCAATTATACAGCCAAACTGGAGGCTAAGCTCTCTCAACCCAAGACTAGACTAGAGAGTCAAGAGGAGAAGGGAATTACTTGCATCACACCACCAGTCTCACATAGACCTATGAAACCAGCACCGGCAAAAAACACACATAAATACACAAAAACATACTCGAAGGCTCTAAATAAAAATCTGCAAAAGCAACAGAGACCTCCAAAGCAGACATCCAAGCAATCTCCACACCCTAACACAAACCATGAAACACATACTTCATAAAACCAGTGTGCCACGCAATCACAGCCCTTAAGGCAAAATAACATACCCAACACACTAGTAATAGGTGACTCTATAGTCAGGCACACTGACGTGCCACTCACTAGGCTGAACAAGGAGAAGGTTACTGTTAGCTGCCTGTCAGGTGCCAGGATCCGCCACATAACACAAGCACTCCAGAACAAGTACAAATATGACTCTGTCATTGTCCATGTTGGTGTGAATGACCTGAGCCGTACCTCGCTGGACTACATGCTAAGAGACATGGAAGATCTCTCTGATTACGCAGCCCAGGCGGTATGACCGTGACCTTGAGTAGCATCCTGCACTCACCAAGAATGATACCTTGGTATAAAGAAAAAATTATCAATTTCAACAATTGGCTAAGCTTTTGGTGTCATTCAAAGGGGATCCAGTGTCTGTCAGCCTGGGATGACATGCTCGGCAAGCCACGCTGCTTCGCTAGAGATGGCTTGCACCTGTCACCCTTAGGCTTTCAAATACTGGCCAAGGCTCTTGCCACCCCCATAGTGCCTTTTTTAGGCAAGGCTCAAAAGACAAACCCACCACTGTAAATAGCACAAGTAACAAAAAACTGAGGGTAATGCTACTCAATGCCAGAAATCTAAACCTCAAAATGCACGCACTCAAGGCACTCCGCAGTATGGAGAAAATCGATATATGTGCAATAACAGAAACCTGGTTTAAGGCTCCAGAGAGCACCTCAGCACTACCAGGCTACAACTCATACCATACATTTTGGTCATAAAACCCTGACCGAAATACAAAAGGTGAGGGCGTATCCATATTCACCAAGGATACCCACACCTCCAGGTTAGTGGCACAACACGATGCTTCAGAGATTATCCATGTGCAACTAACAATGGGCAGAGAACTGCAATTCAAATTGTAGCTTGCTACAGATCACTCACCATGTCCCAGAACACCCATTCCGCATTTCTAGAAACACTGGGAAACATAAAGGTCCTACCAAACACCCTGATATTGGGTGATTTCAGTTACCCAAACATTAACTGGGAGAACTACTGAAGTACTAACTCCCTTGCCCAACATTTCCTAGAATTTATAAACTCAAATGCCCTGGATCAATTGGTCAACACCCCCACCAGAGGTGACAACATATCGGACCTGGTCATCACCAACATGGGTGACCGGTGTTCCACACTGGAGGTCAACCCCTCACTGGTTAGATCTGACCATAAACTAATCACTCTGGATATCCACATTCTGCCCCCACCCCCAGTCAAAGAAATCACAGTGAAAAACTTTTTAAAAGCAAACTTCACGTTACTTAAGACCGAGGTGGAAAATTTCACATCCCCCCATGCTAAAAGATAACATGCACAAGCTGCAAAATCCTTTACTAATGCACTCTACAGGCACCTACAAGAATGCATGGATTATGCTATCCCAAGCAAAACCAAGACTCACTCCTCCAAGAAAAGGAAACCAGTCTGGTGGACTCCTGCCATAAACAAGCTATACAATAGAAGGAGAAAACTACAGAAAAGAGTAAAATCCCAAGAAGAGAAGACATCCCTAATCAGTATCAGCAAGAAATTACATTCCCTCATAAAATCATCCAAGGCTAGCTTCGAAAGAAAAAATGCCAAGGACTCCAAAGCTAACCACAAGGCATTCTTTAGCTATGTCAAGAATCTAAGTGGCAATTCCCAGATCTGCTTAGAGTTAGTGCAGAATGGCACAAAATACACTGAACCAACCGATATTGCCAACATCCTGGCAGACAGGTTCAGTGCAAACTTCACCCTCCCTCTCATCCCCAAAAGGGCACATAACCATACCAGAAGACTGTAGTGCCCCTGAAATCACAGACACTCAGGTTAAAGCAGACCTCTCCAAAGCCAGAAACACAGCATCATGGGACCGGACGGTGTCCCAGGCTGCGTCCTACATGAGCTCAAAGATGAACTAACCCCTCAACTAAACACACTGTTTAAACTCAGCCTCTCCACAGTTTACATGCCCATAGAGTGGCGCACAGCAATGGTTATTCTGCTCCACAAAGGTGGAGTCACAACAGACCCTGGGAACTATCACATTATAAGCCTGACTAGCTTGGTCTGCAAGGCTATGGAGCGCATCATCATGGATCTCATTAACAGAGACATTGGGAACCTCAAAACACTGGACCCTACCCAGTTTGGCTTTGTTAAGGGCAGATCATGCCTCCTAAACCTGGTGGACTTCTTTTAGACAGTTACCAAGGCTATAGATGAGGGAAAGGTGGTCCACATAGCCTACCTAGACCTCACAAAGGCCTTTGATACCATTCCCCATTCTGGTATTATAGACAAGCTCACCAGCCTGAACATAACCCCCTACATCAAAAGATGGGATGCCAACTGGCTCATGGACAGAACCCACATGGGAAGAGTTGCAGGAGCTAGGTCTGACTCTAAACTGGTTACAAGTGGCATTCCCCCGGGCTCAGTCGTAGGACCCCTCCTGTTTGGTATATACTTCTCAGAGGTACAGGCAAGCACAGGAGGACTATACAACTGCAAACTAGGGGCTATAACTGATTCTCCGGCTGACACAGAAATCCTCCAAAAGGGTCTCACTGAGACAGATGCCTGGTGTCAAAGCCATGGCCTCAAGCTAAATGCCAAAAAGTGCATAATCATTGACTTTGGAAAAAACAAAGTACCCACAAATTACCATATAGGTGGTAGCCCCCTAAATATAGAAGACAAAATAAGGGATATGGCGACCCAAGTAGATAGTAATCTCTCCTTTGATAATCACATTGCCAAAGTGGCTAGAAAAGCCTTCTATGTGGCCCACCTAATCACAAAAGGGTTTGCGTCCAGATTAAAAGAGGGCATTGTGCCCTCTATGCATCACTCATCAGACCCATCATGGAGTACAACACCCCATTTTGGCTGTACCTTACAAGACACCTGCAACAGCTGGAAAGACCACAGAAGTACCTCACCAAGAGGATCACTGGCCTCAAACAGATAGTTTATAGTTTCATAGTTTCATAGTTTAGTACTTGGCTAACTGCCCCTGTGAGCCATTTTAAGCCTAGCCAGTTATTTCTTGTGAGACTCAAACCCTACACCTTTGTGTTTGTAAGGAAAACACCTTAGCCATTAAGCCACCCTCCCAACCCAACATAGATGCCCTATGCAGCACGACTGAAGAAACTACAGCTGTACTCGGTTGCATACCGCCCACTCATAGGTGATCTCTGCCTGACATACAAGGCCATGTGAAACCCAAAATTGATGGACATGCTCCACCTAAAGAAAACCATATCCCTTTGAGCCACATGCTCTAGGGCTTTAAACCTCACCACAACAATAAATAGAACGTGCTGGAGGGATAGATTCCTGTCCTAGAAACTTCCCATGCTCTGGAACAAGATTCCAATCTACATTAGGGAGAGCTCCTCACTAACACTCTTCAAGAGAAACCTTGATGACTGGATGGGAAACAGGAAGTTTTCCCCAGAGATCACTTCAGTGGCTCTGCTGTACAGAGGCACAGGGAACTAATCTAAGGGGGCTTTGAAAGCCAATACATTCCTGCTAGGCTTATAAATGCCTTTGAGCGGATAGCCTAGTACCTACCTATGAACATATGAACCTATGAACTTATAGATAGTTCTGTGTATTTATTAAAGTGGCATGAAAGAGCTAAAAAAAAAAGAGAAAAATGAAAGAGCTTTTTTGTAAGGGTATACATATGTACACGTATTAAAGTATACTCAAATGATCAACTAAAGATGGACCCCACCATCAAAAAAAAAAAAAAAAAAAAAAATATATATATATATATATATATATATATATATATATATATATATATATATATTTATTTTACATTTATTTTACATTTGTGTACCGGGAAAGTCCGACTGGACCTAGGTCCATTTACAGCGGAGGCCCAGGGAGAAAAGCTCCACAACACAATTAACAATTTTATACAGTGTTATATATACAATCAAAAAAATATTTCATACAATAGATCTTTCCTGGCAGGTTTACATTACTCAAAGAGAACCCTGGATTTCGGTTATTTGGGAAGGAAAAGAAAACAAGAGATACACTCATTGTCTGATGCAATCAAAGTGACATCACAGAAGGCAATATAGTAGCAAAACATAGCTAAAAGTAGGCCCTGTTCTAGGAGTTTCTGATGTACTGAGTATTAGGCATAGTGAGCAGTGATATATCTATCTATCTATATATCTATATATATATATATATATATATATATATATATATATATATATATATGACTTTACTATATTTTATTAACTTTCTGCTTTGTATATTGTACTTTCTTTATTGCCTCTAGATATTTCTGTTAAATTCTATGTAAAACCGACACTGTACCTGTCAGTGTTCTTGGAGCTTTTCTCCGCAGGCCTCCACTGAAAATGGGCTCACACCCAGACGGACTATCCCGGTCAACAAATGTAAACTAATAAATAAAAATAAAAGAAGTCCTATTTTCCCTCGCTGTTTTATTCAGCGGTACTTAGATGCTGTGTTTTACAAGGTTTTGGCTTCATTTATTCTTCTTCACCTTGGTTGTTGGTTAACGTTAGTGTTCTTCATATTTATAAAGAAATATAAACATCAAACTTAAACACTTCGAACAACTTATAGGCATTAGAAATAAAAAGGCAGGCAGGAACCAATGGTCTTTTTAGTGCTTTCGTTCTTTAATCATCATAGAACTTCATCAGAAGTCACTCACTAGGATAATGGGTTCAAACCTCTTCAAGGTTAACATTTTGCTTTTCATTATATTTAACAAAGTACAGGTACACTGAAAAAATAACAAATGTGATGCTGTCAGGAGTGGTATAAGGTGGTAGGTACATCATGTTACATTACTGGATTTTCCACACTGCCTGAGTTTCACATTTTTCCTGTGTTCAGGTATTTTGGACGGATATCTGTGCATGTGTTATACCCCCTTCTCTGCTATGCTCTGTATCCCTCCTATATTCATCAACACACTATTTAGTCTGTCAGTTTCTGTTGTTTCTGTTGCCCTATTACCAGCTCTACACTCAGCCTTTAGCAATTATAGCCTTACTTTGCCCAATAAGACATTTTCTGCATATCTTTTGCCATGACTCACAACAATAACTCAACAAATTAATATTCCTTTGTGCACTCACTTGCGTGATTAATACATGAGTGTTGCCTGTACTTTGTCCATGAGTTGGGGGAAATCGATCGTCCCCGTGTTCCCTACTGTGGCTATGATGAGGAGCTGCTCATCAACCAAACTGGCCTGGCTGCAAGCATTCCTAATGAGCCTTGGGGCTCTTCACACATGCATGTTAAACTGTTGATTTGGCCTAGAATATCCACATGGCATTTCTGAATTCCACGTGTACTTTTCATATAGTTTCACTTTACCAGTTATTTGCGTAGCCTTTGTAAATTGTTTAAAAGCTATGAAGTATTTTGTGAAATCTAACAAAGCAACCTTGATACGCATCGATTCTTATGACATTATTAAGGCTCTATTTAAGAATCATGCACAAAGGTCTTGTGTTTACTGCTTTTTTTAAATAAGTATGCTTTGAACATGTAAAGTGGACCTTCTGATTCTAAAATATGTAGTTTATAATTTAGTTACTTTAATTGGACTATATTTATTACATTTAATAAACTTGTATTTGGATTTTCTATATGCTTGCCTGTGACTGCTAGGTGCTTCCTGATTCTAAGTCATGCATTCTTTTTGTGTTTTTATGATGGCAGTAGAGGGGATAAACAGCTTGTAGTGGGTGGGAATGTTTATTTTTTTATTTTTTTTGTATTCTGAAGATTATATCAACCAAAGTGACACAAACTGCACTACAATTAATTAGTCATTTAGCCAAGAAATCAAACAATAAATAAATAACTAAATGCATTTCTGTTCAAATAAAAATAAAAGAGAAACAAAATAGGATAGTAAAATTAACCTACAGTTTAATAATACTTATATTGTAATAAATAATTGTTGACAGTGAGCTGATCATTCTTAGAAAGAAAACTAGGAATTTTGGAATTGGATCAGTGATATTTTACAATAAACTATGCTTGTGTGTGTTATATATCAACTAGACTATTGTTAGAATAAAAACTATTAGCGATGTCATTCGGCTTTTCCCAGTTAGGGGTTGCCACAGTGGATCACTGGTCCGCAGATTGATTGGCAGTTGTATTTTAAGGGTGTCCAGTTGCCAGCCCAGTGCCCAACCTTCTCAGAAGGCACACACATACACATCTGCATGTCTTCAAAACTCACTTGACCGCAGGGAGGACATGCAGACTTTGCACAGGAGGTGCTCCAGCCAAGAATCGAACCAGGGAACTGCTTGTTGTAAAGGCTACAACACTAACTACTGCACCGCCGCAGCCAGTGTTAGAATGAAAAATATTATTGAACTGATTTTACCTCTTGGCAAAACAGAAGCTCTTCCTGTATTTGAGACAGATTACTGTAGAAAATACTCAATGGAAAGCCAGACTGTGTTGCACCATGTTGCATATACAGGTAGATCTGCACTGTGATTTTGGGTAATCAGTGATAGAGCTTGTGACATTGTACATGCATGGTAGAGTGTAATATGAGCCATCACCCAAACTCCTGTGGGGATGGCTCATAGTGTTCTGTTTTCAAAAGTAGAATGAATTCCCTTGAGGGCTAGTGGTCTCAAAAGCCTACCCTTGTCTTGAGTGGAGAGAATGCAAGTATGATACTCGTACCATCCTACAAGTGGATCTTCTGTGCTGAACAGTTCATAGCAGTGATGATCTTCCTGTATGCCAGGTGTCGTTTCTTGCTGGCAGCACCACATCTGAAATACAGGTGGAGATACTGCACTGGAGATGGTCACCTGCACTGTAATGATATTTAATAACATAGAGTGTTATAGAATCTCAGTACCTGTTCCTGGCATAGATCACAAATCATACTTGTAGAAAATTGAGATGATTGGGCCTTCACCAGCATCCTAACTATGAGGGTATATCTACTGTAAATACCTAACTCCTTCCATGGTTGTGAAATGACCACGTTTCACAGAAAGGACAGTTTTTGCCCTTTTGTCTGTACATACTTACTCAACTGTAAGTGCTAACAAGGGCTACTGTAATTGGCTTGGGCAGGCATGCCCACCTCCTCTCTTCACTGACTACTGTCATCCTGTCATACTCCCACTCTCCAGTAGAAGCTGTGTTAGCAGCACTAGCTGGGACCAGTTTTCTTCTCCATAGGATATGCATGCATCAAGCACTTGAGATGTTAAGCTACCTCAAGTCACTTGGGTAAGAGTCAAGGCTTTATTCCTCTATGACACCAGTGCAGGCAATGTCATTGACATTCCTAATGTCAATGGCAATCACATGCAAGTAGTAAATAGGATTACTTCTGATTTGGGAATAATTTCTAACATGGTCAAAACCTGATCTTCTCACAAAAATGGTCTGTTTGTCAGTTGTAATAGGTATTAACAGGTCAGTCAATTCTTTAGCATGCAGTTTATTGTCAGCTGATAATCATGGAGGCAGTCTGTTAGTGCATGTGCATGTTTATTTGTTTTTGGATGAAGAACATCTTTAACTGTCACAAATATTTCTTAAAGTAGTTAGAATTATGCAAGTCTGTAGTAACCTCACCTGTATCATAGGTTTCCTTTTTGGGTTCTTCTTTAGGGTTGCTTGAACTTTCTTAACTAGGTTAGGCTTTCCCACAACCGTAGCTGAGTCATCTGGGGTACTGTGTGCTGTTCCCTAATCTAGTACCCCCACAACACAAAGGATAAATAAAAATGTTCCTGCTGCTATAACAAACTGCTTGTTATATCTGTAATAAGCATTTTGCAGCAGTTTCACTACTTCCACTCAGTGACCTGAGTGATGTTGGTGTGGCTGCAGGTGTAGTATCAACATTCATTTAGGATGATGCAATATCCTTGCAGCTTCATAAATCAACACTGGTACTGCACTCAAATAACATTGACACCTGCTTATTGTGCCCCCCCCCCCCAAAAAAAAAAGCTTGTTCTCAGTGCAGCACATCCTTTGCCTCACCCTAGTTACAGCTATGGGTTTTCAGTGGTATGTATTTGTTATGCAGTAATCCTTGGCAGTTGTAAGTCTGGTAGATATTTCTCAGGTTCATAGGCCATTACTATGCAAATGACCACCACTGCCCTTACAAGTCTAGGAGTGCACCCCAAACTCATTTGGATCCCGAGTATCATGGGTGTCTGCATAGGAAGGCATGTTAGAAGGAAGATAACTAAGAGATTTTTTTTGGGGGGGGGGTGTTAAGATAATACTTTTCTTATTCACAGCATCCTTCCATAAGGTACATGGAGACCAGACTGGAGGTATATTTATGTGTTCCCATCTAGTTGTCAAGGTTTCATTTGGATAGGGTCAGGGATGAACTCTGTTTACATGGATGGGGCGCCTATTCCATAGCATGGAGATCTTTTGGGATACATATATGTCTCTCTAGCATGTTCTATTTATAACACAAGGATCTAGTGTTTTTGGTGCTGTTTGTTTTGCATATGTGCAACAGATCCATCAGGACTGGGTCTGAGGAAGCCTTGTAAGACAGGCAAAGATCCCCTCTCAGCAGCCTGTGGGAGATTGAATAGAGACAGAACCATTATGCAATCAGTGTAGGACAGAGTATTCATGCCCAGAATTCTTCTGTTGAGAAACCTTTGCAGGTGTTTCCAACTGTTGCAAATGTCTGGTTAGGTACATGCCAAAGGAGGCTTTGTACTTTATGACATATCTGATATAGGTTGAGTACAGTGACATAATAACTTCCCTGGACCTGGATGTTATACTCTTACCTATAAGTCAGGAGATATAGAATAATTTTCTTACTATTGTAGTGAGGTGTTGGTCAAAGGCCAGATTGCTGTCTACACATGTTCACAGATCCCTTACTAATGTGCTGGCTGTTGGCGGAGCTTTATCATTAGAGTAATTAGCTTGGGTTGACAGTTTCCTAACGGGCATTATAATACATTTTTGGCATTGAGCTTTGGACCATAGCCTTGGCACCATTCATTTGTCTGTGTTAAACCATCTTGCAAGATGTTTGTGTCTTGGAGGGAATATGTAATAGCTCCCAATTTGCAGTCATCTGTGAACTACGTGAGCCAGAGGCCTTGAATCTTAGTCTTGACTTCTGAGAAATAGTTACCAAACAGGAGATGGTCCAACACACAGTCTTGGGATACTCAACTGGCAACCATTCTCTTGGTGGAAGTGGTCACATTTTGAAGCAAATATAAGTAACAAACCCTTTTTATTTGAGTAAAACCTCCTTATCATATTCAATGCTAAATTATGCATTTTTTTTACAAAAGTATGTTGTTTTTCACTTTATTTTGCTGATAAATAGTTCCTCCCTGAAAATGTTCTTGGACTTAAAAATCCTTGCCATGACATCATGAAGGACTGAACCCACAATTCCCCACTACTAAATTAATGCATAAACTACTATATTTCCATGCTAACTGTATCAGTAGGAGTTTTATACTTCCTAGAAAGACAATTTATAAAACAAATCTTCCATGTGGAACACCTTACTTTGAAAAATAACACATAATAATGTAATTGTGAAACCACTATGTGAGTAAGAAGCTGCTCCTCTAAAGAAGGTACTTTTTTCCCATGATGGCTAGTGCTATTAGGGCATGATATTAAGAGGATCTCTGTTGTCTAGTGTTCCCCCTGCCCTTAAGAGTGGTTAAGGCCCCATAGTAAAAAATTATCCCTGCTATCTAGTGTTCCTTCCCTGACCTTATGTTGTGTTATTTGCTCAATAGTGTGGGAGAGTGTGCAGTGATCCAGGAGAGGACATGGAAGGGTATCTATGTAATGAATGACATGTGGTTTATTCTGCCAGAGTAAGAAATAATCTAATCATTTTCCTAATAGTGAGCTTGAATGTGCATGGGTGGGTCAGGTAAAAGGAGTTGGTAGGTCATAGCAAGTAAAAATCCTCCCTGGATGGAAGCACAGATAATCAGAGCCCTCAGGACACCTCAGGATCCACAACTGACACCTGCTATAGCAGAGTAAGCTCAAGGAGTTGGAGATTAGCTGGCAATCCCGGCATTGTCATTAGTTATTGGGGACTGGGCCAGTAAACATGAGGCCCAAGGTGACCAAATAAAGTATATATCAGATCAATGATGTAGCTATAGCCTATTTTCCAAACATCCACCAAACCATATTCAGACATCTGTGGCAGTGTGCATTTTGTTTAGTTCGGATTATTAAGCTATCCACAGCATTAGATATTTGAAAATATTCCGAAGGAAAGTATTTAAAGGAGGTTGTGAATTTTCTGAAAATAAGTTACAAAGTCTGTTTTGGATGTATATTCTTTCACTAGTGTTAAGTTTTACTGTACCTGTGTTTGCTCTACAACAAACCAGCCACCATCATTCACAGTGTTTATAACCACTAGCTGGAATGAAGATGTCCATTGCTCTAGCCATAAACTGTCAGAGGTGTAATTGACATTTCTGAAGAGCTGCTGATTGGCTATGAGAGAAATGCCGGTGTTTATTTCCACAACCAAAGCTGGTTAACTACAACATGGAGATTAAGTAAGAGATCCTTGTTAAAGTTTAGACCTTTTTTCTGATGTCCAGCATTGGGTTGAGGGGGCACCAGTCAGAGTTGAATCATGGTCATATGGGGTATTAGGCAGGGTAATGGCAGAGTGTCCCACTGGAAGCAGCCTCCACTTACTGGAAGCAAGTATGCTTCATGCTCACCAAATAGTTTATAAAAATCAGTGTATACCAAGATTATATATTCCCCATTCCAAAGGAGGCATGGGCCTCCTTGAAATCAATTGCATGTATAAATCTGCAATCGTTGGACTGCACACATATCTGCTGACCTCACAAGACCCAAGCATAGTGAAAGTGCTGAAACATGAGGAAAATAAATCGAAGATGACTTCCCTGCTAAGTTCAAGCAGGAATGGAAATTAAACCAGAAGTAGATAAAATCAGGCAACAACATAATGTGCCAAAAAACAAAAGAAAGAATATAAGGTGAAAGACCAAATGAGAAGGCAAGAAATGTGAAAAATGCATAAATATAGTTGCAAGTATAGAACCCCTCTGGAAGAACCTCATGTTGATCAGGATCAAACGCAGAAATTGTTAAGGAGAGGTAAATTCAAACTAAAAGATGAAAGGTTAATATTGTCTGCCTAAGATAGTGGGCTATGTACACATTGGTTTACAAAGGCTATTGAACATGTGGGAGAAACAGACAAATGTAGGTTTTATAAAACAGAATTGGAAACAATTGCACACCTCGTTGCTGGTTGTGACATACTAATGGCAGAAGGCTTGTATACTGAAATGCATAATGATGTGGCAAGACTGCTGCATTGGGGATTGTGCAAACATTATGGTATTGAAGTGGCTGAAAAACACTGGAAACATGAGCCACAAAGCATCATAGAAAATGATGAAGTCTACATCACATGGGATCACCCATTATCAACAGTTTAAAAGATAGATGCGAGAAAACCAGATATAGTGGTCCATGAAAAAAAGACGAAAGTAGCATTGGTCATTGAAATCACTACACCCAGTGACTAGAGTGCCTTGCATACAGAGAGACACAAAGTCATAAAATATCAAGATTTGCAGGCAGAAATTAGAGCAATGTGGAAGTAAGATACTGAGCCAGTTCCAATAATAGTATGAGCAATGAGTCTTATAAAAAAATGAATCTACAATTGTATTTCGATATGTTACCAATACATGTAACTCCATACAAATTGCAGAAGGAGTCACACATTGTGGGTGCTGCAAAGAGCACTTTTGGCTGGCATCAAAGATTGAAACAATACTAATTTCATGAACTTTGATCATACTTTGACTTAGGAATGGGGTTCTTTCCCATCATGGTATTAGAAACCCAAAACATCTGGAGAAATTAAAAAAGTGGGAGTAGAATCCACAGCCTTTAACATCAAAAGCAAATATGTTACCTGTTGTATTACTGCCAGTGCTTTTAAAACTTCTAACACAAACACTAATGATGGCCATTTGCTAAACAAAATAGATACACATTGAAAACAGACTTAGCATGAGCAACATTAAACTTTTCTTCCCTTGAAACTCAAAATTCCTTGAAAATGAATTGAAACTCAAAATTCTTTGAAAATACACAGAAACTCAACAATCTTTGAAAATGCACAGAAACTTGTCAGTACTTGAAAATGCCCAGAATCTCAACATTGTTTGAAAATGCACTGGAACTCAACATTCTTTGAAAATGTAGTGAAACTTAACAGTCCTTGAAATGGACTTGCTGATGACAGTTTGCCAAATGTAGTAGAGGATTCAGACTCTAAAGTCCTGTATTAAAGGTACAAAGTTTGAGCCTGAATAAGTTAAGCAGCCATCCTTAAATGGGGCATTTTATACAGTTTCACCAGCACGCACACACAAACACACACACACACATACACACACACACACACACACACACACACACACACACACACACACACACACACACACACACACATACACACACACACACACACACACACACACACACACACACACACACACACACACACACACACACGCACATGCACACAATAAAATTACCTCTATGTTTCACAATTAACTCTCTGTTCATCTGGAATGGCAATAACAAGCCTCTATAATAATCCAAATCCATGTTTGTCTCTTAAAAAGCACATCTGCTCCAATTTTTAAATATATATGCATTGTACTAAAAACATACCCATGGACACTACTAAGGATGCACTCTGCATGTATCCTTAAAGAAGAAATGTAACACATGCAGTGTGCATTCTTAAAGAAGAAATGTAAGTTTTGTGGCATCTCCCCAGTCATTGGGCCCCCCAGCTACTGGGCCACCCCAAGCCAGTGGGCTCTAGGCAACTGCCTAGGTTGCCTGCTGCTGGATCCAGTTCTGCCACCTCTACTGGACTGACAAGGGTGCCAAATAACCTTCAATAATCTATTTCAGGTGTCTTCTTAGAGCTGTTATCTCTTTCTGCTTGAGTATCTAGTACAATGTTAATAACATTTCCTGACCGTTCCTTAAATAATTGTAGTTTTCCCACTTCTGATATTTATTTATTGCAGGTGTATTAGTGGAAAGCCTATATTTCAGTTTTTTTATAGTGTAATACAAAGTAGCCACATTGAAAGACTGATGAGAAATGAAACAGAACTAGCATAGTCATTTTTGCATATTAGTTGTATAAATAATACCTTGATTTTCAAAGCCATATTTCTATCAAAGGTATGATTTTAATAGCTTTTTGTGTTTATACAATTCAAATAAGTACTGATCTCACTTGTAAAATACTTTTAAACTTCTATCTGCCATGTATGACAGGTACTAAATGCTGAGCTGTGAATAGATTTGTTAGTTTTGTTATAAGTTAAAGATATTTCTGTCTTTCTATATTAATCAAACTGAAACAGAAACATGATAACATTTTCAACAGAAATGAAACCGGTAGGGAAAAAAGTACAAGATCCACTGAAATGGAAAATAAATCAGTGGTTCTACTGATTTTGCTAGTGGGCAAATCCTTTTGCACACTTGCAGCCCTGCACCTTTAGTTATACTAACTGATATCACCCTATAGTGGAGAATGGGAGAATTTTCCACAATGTCACTGCTTACCAATCTCACCTTAACATATACAGACCGCTTATTGCAGAATAGGAATCAATGAAGCATACAGCTGACTCCAGTTTGGTTGAATGCAGGAGGTTAATTAATCCCCTTGCTTTTTGATGGCTTATAAGACAGGAAACCACTTGTTTCCTGATAGCTTTTCTCCAAAATCCTCTACTGAAAACTCACTTCATAAGATTTGCAATATCGGAAAAATGGTATGAGTTACAAAAAATTTAAAATACGATGGCTCTTTGATAAACAGTGAGCTATCCCCTGTGTTATCTTCAAATGTTTTTTCTGCTATGCTAATTTTATATTGGAAATATAAGAAAGTCTACACTTTATATGCTAAAAATTATTAGTGTTATGGTCAAACAAAGGTATTTCCAATGCATCAGGTGAAGAGTTACTCACCTGTTTGAGAGTTTTCCAATAATATGTGGCAAAAGGGAGTAGCATGCTACCATTTTGTGATAGTGCAAAATCAATACAAATGATGAATGTAATGGTTTTACAATATTTCAAAACAATATAAATCTACAAAATTAAGTGTGTTAGATGGCACGTGTCACTGTCAACACTGTGAGTGTTGATGTTTTGTATAACATGGCACCATTTGTTCACCTGTACATTTCATGTCTTTTATAAAATCAATGCAGTTATAAAAGATATACCAAATAGTCATAAATATGTTATGAAAAAAGCATTTATATCTCAGAAGGCAGATAACCCACCAAGTTTTAGTGTTATTTTTTTTTTTACTAACACTCAGTGCTTGCATACACCACCCATAATATGACACTATCAAACTCTGCTTTTGCATTTTAATGGCAATTTGGAAAATATATGTCCATTAATAGTACAAGTTTTTCAATTACTCTTCCATAGATCCGAGTTGGGCTTGAATATAGAGAGGAATGAGCTTTGTTTTATATGGATGAGAGTTTGTTCCAGAATAGTATCATCTTCTGTGAGATATATCTCTTACTCCAAACCGTTCTATTAATCTTGCAGAAGCAGTTTCGATACTTGACCAAAGGGTTTCTGATGTCACTTGACTTGCTGATGTCAAGTAGGTCCATCAGTACTGGGACAGAGGATGCCTTATATGCCAGATATAGATCACCTCTTGGCAGTCTATGGGACATTGAGTATAGTGATGGGGCTTTGAGGCAGTCCATGTAGGACACATTGTTTAGGTCTTCTATCCATTTAGTAAGGTATATATGCGGAAGTTCCAGTTGTTATTTGTATCTGGACAGATTCATGCCAAATGAGGCATTATATTCAATGACTGGCCCAATGAGGGCTGAGTAAAGTGGGTTAATGTAATCTCTATATCTCACTGGTATCCCTTTGCTTATAAGCTGTGCAACACAGAAGCATTTTCTTGTGACAGTGTCACAAGTGGGTCAAACGTTAGGGCACTGTCCCTATAAGTCACCAAATCCCAAACAGCTAAGTCAGCTCTCTGGGGTGTATTGTTAGTTTGGTAGTTCCCCAGAGCAGATGACTTCTCAAAGAATACAATGATGTATTTTTTTCTGGTGTTTAATTTCAGTCCATAATTCTGGCACCAGTTATTTGTTTAGGACAAATCTTCCTGCAGAATGGCCAAGCCATGTGGGAATTCAGTAATTTCCCCTAGTCTGCAGTCATCTGAAGACATAGTCAGTCAGAGTCGCTTAGTATTTGTCTTTTACTTCAGAGAAACAGAAGCCAAACAGGAAAGCTCTCAGCACCAAATTATGGGGGACTGGATTGGTTGCCAGTCTCTCTGTGGAGGAAGTTTCCTTTATTTTGATTTCCTGTTTCCTATCTATGGGACAGTTGACAATTCAGTGGGTGGTGCATGGGGTTTATTCCCAGTTTCTTTAGCTTTTCTACTATGAATGAGGTATGGATTCTGACAAAATTCTTGGCTAGGTTGAATTATGTGGTGTGTTTACAATTTTACCTCCATCCATTGATTTGGTGACTTTTTCAATGAAGTTCACCAGGATGAGTAAGGCATGACATGCCCTTTGATGAATCCAAACTGAGACAAGTCCATTGTTTAGGATTCCTATGTCCTTATTTGCATATGAGGCCGGTCAGAAATATGGGTCTGTGGAAGGCCTGCCTTATGTAGGGAAATAATTGTAGATTATCTCTATTTGCTACATGCTAAAATGTATTTATCATTGAAGGTGGTGGGGAGAGAAATGCTACTATTGGATGACAGGAGGCTACATTCTTGAAAATAGTATACAACATGGGGTACAGTTCCAAATATGATGGCTACACCTTTCCGCAATACTAGAGTTACTTTTTGTGCAGTTGAAGTCATGTAGCCCTGTACCACATTATCGTACATATAATCAATCTTTGTTGCTCAGTTATTTTGTTTGTTGTTTTCCTCTTTACAGACCTGACCACAGGCATACTGTTCTGTTGCTGGTTAACAAGGAAAAATTAATCTGGCACTGTACCTACAGGTGGAGATGAAAGAATAATATTGATATTTATGCTGTCATAAAAGTAAGAAAAACTGCCTATAAAATACATTTACATATTTGGTAGAGAATATCTTGAATAAAATATACTTGGGATTGTTAGGTCAACCATATCTAAATTTGCTTTCATTTGCACTCCATCTATACACAATAGATCTGACATTTTTGATATAATTAACTTACCTCTATCTTTTATAGGAAAAGTAAATTGGGTGACTTCTAGAATTTGCTTTACACACAGCTGTAGTGTTCTTTTGCTGTTTAAAGCAGCATTACTGGCTAGAAGATTCATGCAGTTGCTTGTTTTTTTTTAATAGGGATCTGCTGCATCTCCTTGCAGATTGGAGACTAACTGGTATTAGGTGCAACTCCTCTGAATGCTCCCTACATTGGCCTTCTGTAAAGGAATGACTTGAAGGCTTTGATTCCAAATTGTATTGCTTTGAACTACCTATACTAATTTGAACAGCTTCTCATTAGGTAAGCCTCCTAAAGCTTTGTATGCCTAATGTTAATTCTAAGCATATATCTCACTTTGGACTAACATATCTTGGTCAGCCTGAAATGTATTTGACTCCACACAATAGTAAGCATAGCAGGAGCATATAGTTATACTGTTATTTGTAATTTATTTATTCATAGTATTTGTTTACCGGGAAGTTCCGACTAGGCACAAGTCTCATTTTTACCGGAGGGCCAGGGAAAAATGCTCCATTTTACAGAATGAGTAGAAAGCAGTTATACAAGATTTACATAAGTGTGCATATATACATAGGCTAATAATGATACGATAGTAATGATATGACAGTTAATTAAAAACATAATATGCATACAATGAATAGTGAATGAGCATACATAGACTTGCAATGATATAACAGTTAAGGAAAACATAACAGCTAAATGAAGAATATAGTAAAATATTAGCTAATGCCAAGCTTATAAGAGACTAGTTACTTTCAAATGGGAACAGCTGTAAATAGATACTGAGTAGGAAGCAGTGAAGTAATTATAAAATGAAAATGGTTACAAATTATGGAGGAGTATTGAGGAGGTCCAGGTAAAAGGGAGACAGATGTAGTAGAGTGGAATAGATGATAGTCATATAGTTAGAGACTATGAATAAGTACCTGTATTGCGGACAGTTACATAAAACGGTGACAGTAAAGGTTTTGAAATCATCCAGAAACATCACATGCACAGAGCTGGCAACTGAGTAGGTAGGAATTTAGTTGACTTTTAAATGATTCTAGTGAGTGTTCTTGTCATATTGCTGGTGGGATGCAATTCCAAGATTTAACAAGGTGGTGGGAGAGTAGTGATATGCAGGCAGAATTGTTAGGTTTGGCTACATGTAATAGGTATTTGTCCAATGAATGAAGTGACCTGGAACTTTATCCTATCTTTTTAAACCTGCTGTTCATTTACTTGTGCAATCCATCTACTCTACTTCAAACACCCACCTTACAACTGGCTGGTGTGATTCTCTTGCTTTTAGATTAGCACTGCAAGGAGAATGGGTTTTGTCCTACTCCATTCGTCTACGCTCTGCTTTATTTATGAAAAAAGTGATTACTCTACTAACTAAAAGTGTTTGTTTATTGTTTTTGGTGTACTACAGTTCTTTATAACACTTTTCTTTTTACATTAACCATTATGCCAACCCCCAACCCTGTGATTTCCCACAGCTGTGGTGGCAATACAGTAAAATTAGAAGTATTTTATCACACTCTGTTGAGCATGCTTTAGTGGCAGTTTAGTAACTGCATTAATAATTCCAGTGTTTGCAGTGATTTTTCTCCAGCTGCCATGACAACAAAACTCAATAAGGGGTTTCCACCATTCTGCAATGGGGCAGTTTTGGTGGCAGTTTATCAAGCTCAATAAATCCTTCTATCTTTACTTTGACCTGCCTCAGCTTTTGTGCCAAAACACATAAAAAGAAGGTTCCATCTTACTTTATTAGGGTCATTTTGGTGGCTACTTAGCAGTCCCAGTAAGATTTCCAGCCCATACCTCTTAAACCTATCTCTGTACATAATATCCACTTCAAAATTTTCCTTTCAGCTGTCACTATCCAACACATTCATCCTTCTTCTTTGCCGGATAGATACCCTACTCTTTGAGACAAAGATAGCACTATACTAAATAACAGTAATGGCTCCTACCACTTCACAATTCCCCCTCCTTTCCTTCTAAATGAATAGTCAATCAAGTTACTTTTCTCTTGCAGGAAGCAATTGTAGAACAATACCTACTTCTAGAAAGAGTCCCAGTCCATCTGTACTACTCATAAAATACTTTGGACATCTACATACTTACTTATGAAGATTATCATGTCTGGTGACATGCAATTAATCACTGTCTGTCCTATACAATTTCCTATTATGATAAAATTAAACATTTTAGTCATTCTCAGTATTTCAGAACTTATTTGAACACACTTTTATCCACAAGCATGATACTATGAATTGCCTGTTTTAACATTAGTAGATCAATAATAAATGCACATCACCTGCACCCTGGCTAATAAAAGGAAAATAATAAGCATTATTGAAACCTGACTAAAATGCTACTAACCCTCTCAATATAGGCAGTCAAGCTTCACTTTGTTATATGACAATAAGCTAGGTCCATGACAAGGAGAGGGGTTTGGCTCTTGTAGTAACAATTCATCCATTGATAAAGTCAGTATCCCCAGTTAGGTACTAATAGATTGTGTTCTTGGTGGGCACATCCACTTGGATATAGGTTCATAGGTTCATAGGTGTGTACTAGGCTAATGGCCCTGGAGCCTTTACAAGCCTAGCCCATAGAAGTGCTGTGGCATTTTGCCACCTGACATTAGTTCCCAGTGCCTCTATCAAGTAGACTCACTAGAGTGATCCATGGGGTGAACTTTCTATTACCCATCCACTCATCAAGATTTCTCTCGAAGAGGACAGTGAGGTGCTCTGCTTGACATGTATTGGAAGTCTATTCCAGAGCCTGGGCAGTCTCTGGTGAGGAACCTGTCCCTCCAGCATTTTCTGTTGATTGTGGTAAATGAGCATGAGACCTCTGGAGTTTGTGTTGTGGAGGGATTGGGATTTCTTTAGCTGCAGCATTTCTAACAGAGCTGGATAAGACATGGCTTTGTATGTCAAGCAAAGATTGCCTCTAAGTAGGCGATATGAGACAGAGAATAGCTGGTCTCTTTTGAGTCTGTCTTTGTAGGATATGTGTTTAATGCCTAGGATCCCCTTTGTGAGGTACTTCTGTGGCCTCTCCAGCCGTTGCAGGTGTCTAGTGAGGTACATGCCAAATGGGGCACTATATGATGATTGGTCGAATGAGGGAAGAGTAGAGAGAGACAATGACCTCTTTCTTCCTGAATGCAAAACCTTTGGTAATGAGATTTGCCACATAGAAGGACTTTCTGACCACAGTGGCAATGTGGTGGTCAAGGGAGAGGATGCTGTCAACCTGCATCCCCAGATCTCTTATAATGCCTTCAGTGTTCAGAGGGCTCCCATTGATGTCATAATTAGTGGGAACTGAGTTTTTACCAAAGGGGATGATGATGCATTTTTTGGCATTAAGCTTAAGGCCATGGTTTCAACACCAGTCATTGGTGTCAATGAGGCCTTTCTATAGTATGTCTGCATCACTTGGGGAATTAATAATGGCTCCCAGCTTGCAGTCATCTATGAACTTGGTTGGCCTGAACTTCTGAGAAGTAGATGCTGAACAAGAGAGGACCTGGACCGATCCCTGTGGGACTCCACTCATGACTGATCAGCAGTCTGACTTGGAGTCTGCTAATTTCACACTGTGTGTTCTATCTATGAGCCAGTTTGCAACCCTCCTAGTGAAATAGGGGTTGATGCTTAGTATGGTGAGGCTAATGGGGTGATAATTCCTAGAGTCTGTAGTCGCTCTCCCCTTTATGGAGAGGGATGACTGTGATTTTCAGTACGGACAAAGCCTGAGGTGAGGCTGTGACTGAATAGGGCACACAGATGTGGTGCCAGTTCACTTTGTAGTTCATGTAGAACATAGCCAGGGATATTATCAGGTCCCATGGAAGCTGTATTCTTAGTCTTGGACAATGCAGTTTTAACCTGTGCTGCAGTAATGCTGGGTGTCTGGCATTCTTTCTGTACTGTATTGCGATTGGTCCTTTAGGGTGGGAGAAAGGGGTAAAGTTGGCAGTGAATCTGTCAGCCAGTATGTTGGCAATATCTGTTGGCTCAGTATAGGAGGTACCATTGTTCAGTAACTCAGAACAAATCTGTTTTTTTTTTTTTCTTAAAACTTGCATTTTACCTGTCTCTGGCATAGCATTCAAGTGTGGGGGTCATTCATTGCACTGTTCTAACTTGTTGCTACTTGTGTATCTCTGCTATCTTTAAACAAAAACAAAAAGAAAAACATTTGCTTTTTTCCCACTTTCTGAAATTCAAAAAAAGTTCAGTTACAGATTTGCTGTTCAGAACTGTTTGTAAGTTTCTTGGAGGCCATTGCTTGCTTGGGCTAAAGGGAGGTCTCTGTGTTCATCAGTGGCAGTGGTAAACACTGAACAGCCTGCCTGCCCCTGTGGAAGTGGTTACTGCCTAGAAACTGTAGTTTTATTGGCCATTTTGGGTCAATTCCAAACTTCTTGATCCCCCTCTCTTAAAACCCTCTTTTGTGGGTTTTTGCACATAACGCAGCATCGGGCAGCGCCACTTAATCAGGTTTAAACTATTCCCAGCTCCACAAAGTCTGCTCTTCACTTTTTCCCTTAGAACTGTTCCAAATCTCAAAGTAAGCACTCTATTTTCCTTCTGAAACCCAGCAGTAGCTAGGATAAGGGTCTTATAAGTAAGCACTAATAAACTAAAGAACTACACCCTCTTATACTCCCTTTAAGTACTTGGCTCCCTATTGGTCCTTTTTGATCAAGTCAAAAAGTAATTCCTTATACTATTCTGGCATGTCCAAAAGTCAGTTTCAGGTTTACTCTCCAGTCCAGCTGGTGAATATGGGAATATTGAGGCAATGTTACAACTGCCTTATGTACACAGACCACACTCTCCTCCTCCCAACAAGCTCAAATATATGTGAGAGATGCAACTATATAGCCAAACTGGAGGCTGAGCTCTCTCAACATAGTACTGGCATGGTCAGGCTGGAGGAGAAGGTAATCACACACACCACAAATCCAGTCTCACATAGACCTATCGCAACAGCAAACCAAACACATAAACACACAAAAACATACTCAGAGGCTCTAAATAAAAATCTGCCCAAGCAACAGAGACCTCCAAAGCAGACATCCAAGCAACCGCTGCCCCACAACAATACCCACGTATCACATAGTTCACAAAGTCAGTGTACCACACAGTCACAGCCCTTAAGGCTAAACAACACATCTAATACACTTGTAATAGGTGACTCTATCGTCAGACACACTGACGTCCCTCTCACCAGGCTGAACAAGGAGAAGGTCACTGTAAGCTGCCTGTCAGGTGCAAGGATCTGCCACATAACACAAGCACTCAGGTCACTCCAAAGCATGTACAAATATGACTCCGTCATTGTCCATGCTGGTGTGAATGACCTGAGACATACTTCCCTGGATTACATGAAAAGAGACATAGAGGAGTTCTCTGATCATGTGGCCCAGGCCGGTATGACCCTGACCTTGAGTAGCATCTTACCCTCACAAAGAATGATACGACAGTATAAAGACAAAATGATCAATTTCAACAATTGGCTAAAGTATTGGTGTCACTCAAAGGGGATCCAGTGTCTGTCAGCCTTGGATGACATGCTTGACAAGCCACGTTGCTTCACTAGGGACGGCTTGCACCTGTCACCCCTGGGTTTTCGAATACTGGCCAAGGCTCTTGCCACCCCCATAGTGCCTTTTTTAGGCAAGGCTCAAAAGACAAACCCACCTCCTTAGACAACACAAGGAAAAAGAAACTAAGGGTAATGCTGCTCAATGCCAGAAGTCTAAACCTCAAGATGCACGCACTCGAGGCTTTCCTCAGTATGGAGAATATTGATATCTGTGCAGTAACAGCAATCTGGTTCAAGGCTCCCGAGAGCACCCCAGCACTACTAGGCTATACCTCATACCATGCTTTTCAGCCCCAAAACTCGGACCGAACCACAAGAGGAGGGGGAGTATCCATATTCATCAAAGATACCCATACCTCCAGGCTAGTGGCACTGCACGAAGCATCTGAGACCATCCATGTGCAACTAACAGTGGACAAAACTGCCTTCCAGTTTGTAGCCTGCTACAGAACACCCTCCCAAATTCAGGAACCCCACTCAGCTTTCCTGAAGTCACTGGAGAATATGAAGGTCTCACCAAACACCATTATATTGGGTGACTTTAACTACCCAAACATAGACTGGGAGCACTACTCAAGCCCCAACACCCTAGCCCAACGGTTCCTAGAATTTATAAACTCAAATGCTATGGAACAACTGGTCACCACTCCCACAAGAGGGGAAAACATATTGGACCTGATCATCACCAACATGGGGACTCTATGTTCCATACCAGAGGTATACCCCTCATTGGTAAGATCTGACCATAAATTAATCACTATGGACATCCATATCCCATCCCCACCCCTAGCAAAGGAAACCACGGTCAAAAACTTCTCAAAAGCAAACTTCCCACTTTTCAAAACCGAGGTGGAATCTTTCAATGCCCCAGGGCCAGTGGAAAATACGGCCCAAACCGCAGAATCCTTTACAAACGCATTCTATGGATACCTACAGGAATGCTTGGATTGTGCTATCCCAAATAAAACCAAGACACACTCCTCCAAGGGCAGGAGACCTGTCTGGTGGACCCCAGCCATAAATAAGCTGTACAACAGAAGGAGGAAGCTACTACATGATAGAGCAAAATCCCTGAAAGGGAAGGCAACTCTGATCAGTACTAGCAAGAAACTACGATCCCTCATAAAATCATCTAAGGCTAGCTTTGAAAGAAAAATTGCACAAGACGCTAAAGATAATCACAAGGCCTTCTTTAGTTATGTCAGAAACCTGGGTGGAAACTCCCAGATATGCTCTGAGTTAGTGCAAAATGACAAAAAATACACTGAACCCACAGACATTGCCAACATCCTGGCAGACAGGTTCAGTGCAAACTCCCCCCCCCCAAATGAGCAAATGACTATCCCAACAGAGTGTAGCCTCCCTGACATCACAGATGCACAGGTGAGAGCTGCCCTCTCCAAAGCAAAAAGCACAGCATCAATGGGACCGGATGGTGTCCCAGGCTGCGTTTTACACGATCTCCAAAAAGAACTGAACCCTCATTTAAAATCACTATTCAGTCTCAGCCTTACAACAGGATATGTACCCAAAGAATAGCATACAGCAACAGTGGTCCCACTCCATAAAGGTGGTGCCACAACAGACCCTGGAAACTATCACCCTATAAGCCTAGCTAGCCTGGTCTGCCATGCTATGGAGCGTATCTTCATGGAAGTCATAAACAAAGACATTGGGAACCTCCAAACACTGGATCCTACCCAATTTGGCTTTGTTAAGGGCAGATCTTGCCTCTTGAACCTGGTTGGTTTCTTTGAAACAGTCACCAAGGCCATAAACGAAGGGAAGGTAGTCCACACAGCCTACCTTGACCTTGCAAAAGCCTTCGACACAATACCCCACTCGGGCATCATAAATAAGCTCACCAACTTAAATATCAACCCCTATGTCATAAGATGGGCTGCAAACTGGCTTAGGGATAGAACCCACATGATCAGAATTGCAGGTGCCATGTCAGACTCTAAACCAGTTACAAGTGGTGTCCCACAAGGCTCAGTCCTAGGACCTCTCTTGTTCGGTATATATTTCTCTGAGGTACAGGCTAACACAGGAGGACTATGGCTGACAAAGTTTGCAGATGACTGCAAACTGGGGGCCATAATCGACTCGCAGGCTGACACAAGCATCCTCCGAAAAGGTCTCACAGAGACAGATAACTGGTGCCAGAGCCATGGCCTAAAGCTAAATGCCAAAAAGTGCATAGTCATCCCCTTTGGGAAAAACAAAGTGCCCACAAATTACCACATAGGTGGTAATCCATTAAGTACGGAAGAAGTAATTAGGGATTTTGGGACCCAAGTAGATTGCAATCTCTCCTTTGACAATCACATTGTCAAAGTGGTTAGAAAGACATTCTATATAGCCCACCTTATCACAAAGGGGTTCACATCTAGATCAAGAGAGGTCATTGTGCCCCTCTACTCATCACTCATCAGGCCCATAATTGAATACAATGCCCCATTTGGGATGTACCTTACCCGACGCCTGCTACAACTAGAAAGACCCCAAATGTACCTCGCCAAGAGGATCAAAGGACTCAAACAGATGCCCTACGCAGTTAGGCTAAAGAAACTCCAGCTCTACTCAGTTGCTTACCGCCTACTCAGAGGTGACCTGTGCCTGACATATAAAGCCATGTCCAACCCTGAATTAATGGACATGCTGCACCTCAAGAAATCCAAATCCATCAGAGCTACATGCTCCAATGACTTAAACCTCAGCACAGAAATAAATAGAACATGCTGTAGGGACAGATTCATTTCCAAGAGGCTCCCCTCACTCTGGAACAAAATCTCAATCCATGTTAGACAGAGCCCCTCAATGACCCTCTTCAAGAAGAATCTTGACGTTTGGATGGGAGATCGTAAATTTACCCCTGGGATCTCTTCTGTGTCACTGCTAGACAGAGGCACGGTAAACTAACCTTAAATGGGCTATCTTCTGTGACCTACTATACAGAGGCACAGTCAACTAATTTAAAAAAGGTGGTGAAAGCCAAACACACTCTGGCTAGGCTTGTAAATGCCCTAGGGCAGATAGCCTAGTATCAGCCTATGAACCTATGAACCTATGGTTATTGCCGTGGAGGTTCTTGATACAGCTATAGAAGGCTTTGTGATTTTTTTTTAGTGTCTGCTGCAATTCTGCCTTCATAGCTGGCTTTAGAAGATTTGATGAGGGATCTAAACTTTTTGTTGAGGCTAATAAGGGAGTTTTTCCCGTCTTGGGACTTCACCTTTTTCTGAAACAGTTTCTTCCTTCTGTTGTAGAGTTTATTAATGTCAGGGGACCACCGGATTGGCTTCCTTTTTTTTGGAGGATAGCGTCTTGGTTCTGTAGGGTATGGCTAGTTCTATGCATTTATGTACATGTTCATACAGTGCGTTGGTGTATGATTTGGCAGTCATGCAGCTATTTTCCATTGGCATGGCTCCCATGAAGTTAGCCACCTCTGTTTTTAGGAGTCCAAAGTCAGCTTTGGAGAAGTTTTTCAAGGTGGTTACCTTTGTGGGGGCGTGTAGGTGAGATTTGGATTTCCAAGGTCATTCATTTATAGAAGGATCTGAGCAGGGAGGGATTGACTATTGGTTTAGAACAATGGTCACCCATGTTATTAATAACTGGGTCAATGATGTTGCTTCTTCTAGTGGGGGTCAGAATGAGCTGGTCTAGGTCATTGGAACTGATGAATTCCAGGAAACATTGGGCCAGTGTGTATTGGTGCTTGAGTAGTTTTCCCAGTTGATGGAGGGGTAGTTGCAGTCTCCTGTTGGGTTGGACCTTGATGGATTCCAGGGTGCTTAGGAACATGGAGTGAGAGGCTAGGGACAAATAGTACTCATCTAAAGCACAAGGAACAGGACATTTCTTCCTCTCCTGGTCAGTTTTGGAAGGAGTGTAAATGGCTAACTGGTAACATCAGCAGTTCTCCTCACACATCAGCTGCTTCCCCTGCCAGGAATGACTATAATTGTGTCAATAAGTACATGCAATTTCTTCTCACAACAGTTCAAGACATTGTTAATAAACTCCCTCCTCAACCTACTCTTGCTTCTCACTCAAATGAAATTCTCGAGTCTCACTTAAAGTCACTTGCAGCCTATAGCCCAACTTCCTATTGCTGTCAAGTAACAAAGCAGAGGTAGTAAAGCACATGACAGTCCAAATTCAAAATCAGGAGCAAGTTTTACTACCGTACTCCCAGTCTTCTTAATGACAACTTCAGAATCCATTGTGGAAACACCCATGTGTACAACCTTTCCATATTCTCTGAAGTTTTTCTCACACCATTGGAGTACACAACATGTATCCCACTGTCAGTGGTTTCAACCCAAAAAACCTGCAAGGATTATAGACCCATAGCAAATGTGTTCACACTTGCAATATATTTTTGTGACACTAGTCTATTAATAGTTCTTCAAACACATAAATCAGTACTGTCTACTAAGTGATGAATAACTTGCCTTTTGTAAATCTTTCAGTATTATGACAGTTCTTTGAACTGCAACAGACTCTGTGTTCAGTTATAGAAATGATGATCTCTTAACACTAGGTATCTTTATCAACATGACTACAGCCTTTGACAGTGTGAATCACAATTTGTTTCTTGCCAAACTTGGCAAATTTCACTTTGCCAGTAATAGTTTGCAAAGGTTTGAAAGCCACCTCAGTAACTGAACATTCCGGGTATACTCATGTGACTTCCTTTTGAAATCAGCCACAATTACCAGTGATGTATCACAGGGACCTGTGCTAGGCCTCCTACTATTTTCACTCATCATTAATGACTTAACCAATGACCTGTCACAACTCACAGTTATGTATGTTGATGATCTGTTGCTACTAGAATTCAGTAAAAGCTCATCTGAATTACAGTAAAAAAATCGCAATCTGCTTACTTTGTTCTTTGTAAATAGAAGTATTCCAACTGACATTTGGTGAACCTAGTGAAATTCACCATCATAGTTTTTGCCTTATGTCAGGGGTTACATATTCTCTAACCCCTCTGGCAATATTAGATAACAACGGCAATGCATTGCTTAACAGTGGTATATTGGCTTAACACTGGCATCCTCACTAACATTTTCTCAACATACAGATAAGGCAACCAGTAAAACACTGACTCAACTTAACCTATGCTACAGGATAACCCATTTGATGTTCTTTGTGTTTCACTGTTGCAGTCATTACATTTGGGTTATCTGCTTGCAGGTAGACTTCAGTCGGCCTGATTAACAAAGTCTTGGGTCCTGCATCGGTTGCTGTCTCTCCTTCCGTGACGTCAGGTCGTCAGGGATATAAAACATGCAGCCGATGTCATTACATCAGTCTTTCTTGCTGCACGGTGCCAGAGGCAGAAGCAGTTCGCAAGTGCCAGTCGGCCGACTTCTGAAATTTTCGTTTTCGAGTTTCAGAATCGAAGTCTTCAACTAAATGCAAAGTACCCCGTTGGGGAAACTTTTTCTTGCTCTAAACCGATATCAGTAAAAGTAAATAATTGCATTTCTTGTCGAAAGCAAATACCTCATAAAGATTTTCATTCGTACTGTATTCCTTGAATAGACCCTGACCACGACGTACCTCACTGTCAGTTTTGTGCCTTATTTAAACCACAAATTATCCATCTTTGGTATATTTGCTCTTCTAAATTTTTTGGTGCTCGGTTCAATTATCCTGATATGTCTTCGGTAAGCCATCCGACTACCAACATTCCGAAGAAACGCAAAGATAAAGACAGAGAACAGGCCACCCTGTTCACCGGTACTCAGTGAGGCGCTTTCGCAGCCCCTGATACCCGCTACATCAGATTTGCAAACCTCTACTGAGACCCATTCAGAGTCTGGTATGCCACGAGATGCTTCAACTGTGGAACCTGTGGATGTCTCTGCCTTGGATGGGTCCGGAGCTGCTGTGCAGGCACCAGCTTCTGAGGGTGTATTCAGGCCTACTTACTTGCATATTGAACCAGTGCCATCTTCTTCTTCAAGGCCTAAAACTCGAACTATGCCTTGAAAACTGACGCCCAGACAGCATTGTCAAGCCTCTGTGCCTAAAGAACAAATGATAAGAATGACTGAAGATCTTATTACTTTAATCAAGGGAAGCCAACCTTCCCCCTCTAAGAGACCTAGGACTGAGTTTGCTTATGATACTTCTGACCATGATTCTGAAGTTTCCTCTGATGACCAGGATTTACCCTTATCTACCTATGAGGATTCTGATGCTGATTACTCTATTCCCTCTGCCCCCCCCTGAGGATTTATCTTTTGGTGAAACCTTGCATACTCCCAGGGAGCTTTTTCACTGGGAAAGTCAGGATTTCTCTGATTCTAAAAAGAGGCTTAGGGATTTCTTACTCCTGCCCCAGCACAGGCCTTTAGCTATACGTCCTGTACTGGACATTGTTGATGATGCCTTTTCAGAATCTAGCATGGCCCCTGACTCTTTACCTCCAGCTTCCAGAAAATCTGATAGATATTACAGGGTTCCTGACTCTCATAAGTTCCTTTTCAAAAATCCTACTCCGGATCCTGAAACCATTTCACAGGGACCCAAGGGCATTAAAGCTACTACTGCCGAAAATCCTACCCTCTCTGATAGAGACTCCAGGGCACTGGATAGATGGGGTAAGAAGGTATACACTTCTGCAACTTTGGCCATTAGGGCCTTGAATTGCCAGTTTCATATGTTAAAGTATCAGCTGCATATTATTGGATTGCTTAAACAGAAAATGATGTTGATTCCTGATTGTGCTGAAAATAAGGATTTACAGGATTGTATGCATTCTGCTGAACAAGTTGGTAAACATACATTGCAATGTGGTTTTGATTCACTAGATGCATCTTGCAGGGCTGTGGTAACTGGGTCTGTACTTAGAAGGCATGCTTGGCTTAAGGAGCAATCCTTGCCAGATCATGTTAAAGTGAAATTACTGGATGCTCCCTTAAATCAGGGCCACCTGTTTGGCAACAAGGCAGAAGAAGCTCTTAAAAAGATGGAGAAAAAAGCTAAATCCATGCAAACTGTTAAAGACTTTTTACAAGTACAACCTCCAAACTTTAGTAGGCATTGGCCTTCTAAGAACTGGTCCTTTCCTGCCTCTTCCAGACCTTCTCAGTCAAAACCCAGATCCAGCAGAGATCCCAGGCTTTCATCTCAGGGGACACACAGAACTAAGCAGTGGAGGGCCTCCACTTCCAAATTTGTGAGTAATAAAACTCCCCCTATGGTAAACTGTCTCAATGACTTCTTTTTAAAACTTCCAAGCACTTCTCAACTGACTGCCCCTTTGGGGGGAAAGATTGTACTTCATGCAAAGAACTGGGGACTCATTACCCAGGACAAATAGGTTTTAATTATAGTGTCCCAAGGATACAGATTTCCCTTCCACACATCACCAACTCCAAGAAGTTGGCCGGATCTACCTCCAAAGCAGCAGGCAGAAGCCCAAAAGCAAGTACTCTCTCTCTTAAGCATAGGGGCTATGCAATTGGTACCAGAAGAGAAAAAGGGACAAGGTTTCTACTCAAGATTTTGCCTGGTACCCAGAAAAGACAATTCATGGCATCCTATCCTGGACCTGCCTGCTCTAAACACCTCCAAAATTCAAGATGCTGACTCTTCACCAGTTGCTTCCTATGCTAAGCAAAGATGCCTGGTTGGCAACACTAAATTTAAAGGAAGCATACCTGCACATCCCAATCAGGGAATCTTGCAAAAGATATCTAAGCTTCAAAGCAGGCTACACACACTATCAGTTCTCTGCATTGCGCCCAGGGTATTCACAAAGTGCCTAGCTCCAGTCATTGCATTTTGCAGGCAAAGAAATATTCAAATATACCAGTACCTGGACGATTGTCTAATTCAGGCAGAAAACCAGGACATACTTTTGAATCATCTGGCTTTTGTACAGAAGGTGATAACTTATCTGGGGTACACCATAAACGAAAATAAATCACACCTGGTACCCTGTCAACAAATTATATTCCTGGGAGTAAGCTTGAATACAACTTCCTAGATGGCTTTCCTCATGCCAGAGAAACAAATTCACTTGACAACCTATTTCAAACAAGTGGTCACAAAAACCCTGCTATCTGCAAGGCAAATACTACAAGCCTTGGGTTCATGGACTGCTGCATTCTTCTAGTTCCATATGCAAGACTGCATATGAGGAAACTGCAATGGTATCTAAAAAGCCTATGATGTCAACGTTCTCAGGATCTAGAAGCAATGATTCCTATCATTTCTTGTCTACACCTAGAGTTCCTTTGGTGGGCAGAGGCCTGCCACCAAAACAAGGGACTACCATTTGCCCTACCCCCTGCCACCCAAATCCTAACAACAGATGCATCAGACTATGCATGGGGGGGGTGCACCTGGCAGGGAGGTGCATTCAGGGCAAATGGAACCCAATTCAAATGCACCTTCACATCAATCATAAAGAAATGTTAGCTGTACAGAATGCTCTGACAGCCTTCAAGGACCACATTCTTCCTGGACAATTAATGGTAAAGATGGACAATGCCACTTTTATGTGGTACATAAAACAAGCAGGGGGGGTACACATTCTTACCCCCTCTGCAGACTAGCCATGGCATTGTGGAACACAGTCTTGAGTTACCAAGTACATCTACAAGCTCAATTCCTGCCAGGAAAACTAAATACACTGGCAGATGGACTAAGCAGAACCCTCATGGACCCACACGAGTGGAAACTGGAACCAAGGATTTTCAACATGTTGACAAGCAAATGGGGGAGCCCAGACATAGACCTGTTTGCCTCCCCCCAGAACTATCAATTGGAAAGATTTTGTGCAAGGACTCCATACAGACAAGCTTGGAAAGTGGGTGCTCTGTCCTTCAGCTGGAAAAACCTATCGGTTTATGCCTTTCCTCCTCTGCCTCTGCTCTCCAAAGTACTATTAAAGATCAAACAAGACAAACCAAGGATGATTTTGATCACGCCAGCCTGGCCATGCCAACACTGGTACCCCCTCCTGCGCAGTGTGTCACTGTTGGCCCATGACACCTGCCTCAGACTCCTACCCTGCTGTCTCAGCAGGAGAACCAGAGTCTAAACCCTCAGCTTCAAACACTGAACCTAGCAGCCTGGCTAATTACCTAAGCTCTCCTTTACCATCCCTCAGTAAACCAGTGATGGATGTCATTTTAGAGGCAAGGAGGCCTAGTACTAGAAAATCTTATGTTGAAAAATGGAAAAGATTCTGTGTCTGGAACCAGTCTCAAGGGATGAGCACAGCAGTTCCCAATTTACCTCAGATTTTACAATACTTAACTAAGATGCTTCACAAGGGCCTGTCTTTTTCTTCAATAAAAATTCATGCCTCAACCATTTCAGCTCATTATAACACAGAACCTCCCCTCTTCTCTCTTCCACTGCTCAAGCAGTTCCTCAGAGGGGGCAAACATTTAAGACCACCCAGGAGAGCTCCAACTCCAGCCTGGGAACTTAACTTTGTATTGGAGAAACTCACCCTTCCTCCTTTTGAGCCAGCTGCTACTGCAGATTTAAAATTGCTTTTTTGGAAAACAGCTTCCCTTTTAGCCATCACTTCAGCAAGAAGGGTATCTGAATTACAGGCAATTATGGCAGTGGAGCCTTTCATCATCTTTCATGCGGACAGGGTGTCCCTCAGGATCAATCCCTCTTTCATGCCAAAGATGGTATCCAGTGTGGCCTTTAATCAGTCCATTCATTTGCCTACCTTCTTTCCTAATCCACAGAACAAAGGGGAATGGATACTGCACTCCTTAGATGTGCACAGACAACTTAGATTTTACTTGGACAAGTCTAAACCTCAAAGGAAATCTGAACAACTGCTGGTGGCATTTGCTGCAGGGACAGAGGGAAAGGCTATTTCAAAGCGAGTCATCTCCAAATGGATAGGTCATTGCATTCACTTCTGCTATAAGCACCATGGAAAACCTATCCCACAGGGGATCAAATCCCACTCAACCAGGGCTGCATTTACCTCTACAGCCTTTCTCAGAGGCGTACCTACCAGGGACATCCTAGAAGCTGCTACCTGGAGTTCTGAACATACTTTCACCAAGCATTACCATTTGCCAATTTTCTCAAAATCCAGAGCTGGCTTTGCCACTGCAGTTTTACAGGGCCTTATTGCTTGTCCTAAAGCTATCTAAATTCCTCCTCCCATCCTTAGCTTTGGGAATCTACCCAAATGTAATGACTGCAACAGTGAAACACGAAGAACATAGTACAGTGTGTACACTTACCATAAATGTAGATGTTCGAGTGTATTCACTGTTGCAGTCCTGGTTACCCTCCCTCCAACCCCCTGACTTCATTTGGCTATACCTTTTCTCTCCTTTTCAATGCTTAAAAGCTTTTTGGTGTATTTTCTTTTTTTGTTTGAGGTATAACCTTGTATATTTATAGATTTAATTGCTTCCCATTAGGGAGGCACCTGACATCTAGGGCAAGAAAATCTGATGTAATGACATCAGCTGCATGTTTTATACACCTGACAACCTGACGTCACAGAAGAAGCGACAGCAACCAACACAGGACCCAAGACTTTGTTAATCAGGCCGACTGAGGGCTAACTGCAAGCAGATAACCCAAATGTAATGACTGCAACAGTGAATACACTCGAAGAGCTACATTTATGGTAAGTGTACACAACTGTACTTTATCACCACTGTGCATCACTTCCTAGCAAGGAATGTGCTCACCCCCAGAATGGAATATAGTCTCATATTACTAACATTCAATTCTATTTCTAAAACACTTAAAATACAGAATGTTGTTAACAAGACTTGCAAATGCAGAATGTTGTTAACAAGTAATGCAAGTTTGCTTTGCTTGCTGACTCCTGCAACAATAGCTGCAATGTACTAAAGGCAATGACTGGCTGCCCATAAACAGCAGAGCCACAGTACCACCCCCCCCCCCCCGGTTGTCAAAATCAGGAAACAATGGTCAGTGTCTGCCCATAAAATCAAAACTTCAAGTAACGCAGCTAAGTTATCCACCCAAACATGACCTTCGAGACATCCGCAGCCCTGTGACACCATGTTTAAAAAACCCTCAATGGGTGTGATTTTTTTTTTTTAATAAAGCTTATCAGTTTGCAGTGATCTTCCATCAGAAGTCCAAAAACAGCAACAAACCTTGCAAGTATTTAGCATAAACTAAACAAACACCTGTCTTGTACAGCTTCTGGGATAATGGATTTAAAGCTTCCAATAATTGCCATCTCCATTTCGCTTGTTTCATAAATATGTTGAATGCAAAATGTCATAAACAACTTCTGTAGCACACGGTAAATAACATATATCTATTGCCGTATCTATCTTTTTATATCTATATAGATATGGGTATAGATAGATATAGCTATAGATATGCATATACATATTGGCAGCTACATCTATATATAGAAAGATATATCTTTTTCATACATATGCAAACTTGTCTACTTGGCTTATGGCCTAGGTTATGCAGAAAAGGGTCTGTTGGCAAGTTTGCTTCACTTGTTATCAAACTGAAATAACACTAATATAAATAAATATATCCATCCATACATACATACATACATATATAAATAAATAAGTGTATGTGTGTTTCCAATCTCCACAGAAATGACATCATACTTATAAAGTTGCACTCAGATCTTAGAGATACAGCTGCAGATACCTCAACACCTGCACAGCTCTAGATCTTCTGTCATTTTAACTGCAGTAGAGATATTTTCTGTTATAGGTAACCAATAAACGTCATACATTAAGTAGAGATTAAATTTGTTTCAAATACTAGGGAGCAGATACCAGTGCTAATGCCTGGATGGAGTTGGAAGTGTTCTTTCATCTGACTGTTCTCCATCCTTATTTTCTGCCAGTTTTCATATGTATGCACACTTTCTAGCATAGATTTTAGTGAAACGACAACATACTGCTTAAGCTTGATTGAAAAACTATTAAATGAAGTACGCAATCTCAGTGCTCACCTTCATGACTTATGTCCTTCTACTGCTATTTGAATCTCACCACTACCAACACAGTAACAGTCTACTACTCTCAAAATGAAGTTCAGACATATAGCCTTAAGGAGATGTACATAAAAGAAAAAGATAAGAAGAAAAATAAAATAATAGATAACAATATCTGCATCTGTGTATGCATTTCAATAGTTGGTAGTCATTACTGTAGAACCACTTCCTACCACAAACTAGGTAAAGCAGCCCTTTACAAAAAAAAAAAACTGCAAACCTTTAACATCATTCTGTGATTTAAAATATTCTTCTTCCCTCTGAAGCAAATGTATATTGCATATGCAACAGCAAGAATGATTTAAGGCAAAATTATGTTATGCCCATGATGGGCACAGCAGGTGGCATACAGAAGACTAGAAACAGATGAAAATATGACATCCTCTGAGATTCTACATTAAACTTGTCATCTCTTCTTCACTTACTCCTGCCTGCAGCTGTTAAATGCAACATATATACTGACTATAACAAAAAGGGCTTGTTTGTTTTTAGATGGGAATAAACACATAAAAAGAGGAATGCAGTAAAGCAGGTGTCACTGTATTAGTTTTAAAATATGTTTACATATATGGAGTTGTACTGTACAGCATTATTTTATTTTCACTCATCTCTTGTCTGCTTAGAAATGAAATAATACCACCTTCTGACTGACAGACTGTTTGACCATTTATTGTGAGTACTAAATGGCTGATATTACTGTGCTCTCTCTGGATAAATACTATTCTTTGTCGTGCATGCCTTTTCAATTATACTGAAGCACAAATGTGTCAGTTCCTGAATGATTTTCACTAGAACTGCCATTCCAGAAACTTTATTTTGGAGTGAGTTTCATCACAATGCCATAATGCTTCTTCATCCATGTCATAAAGACATGACCTTCGAGACATCCGCAGCCCTGTGACACCATGTTTAAAAAACCCTCAATGGGTGTGATTTTTTTTTTTTAATAAAGCTTATCAGTTTGCAGTGATCTTCACACTTCTAAAGACTAGTGTGGTCTCCTTTAAGGCCCCCGAGCCGACGGAAACAGTACCCAAGCCGCTGAATCACTTACAAATGCCTTCTACCAGCACCTGCAGGACTGCATGGATAAGGCAATCCCAAGCAAAACAAAGACTCTTTGTACCAAAGGCAAGCGTCCACTCTGGTGGACCCCAGCCATAAACAAACTCTACAACAAAAGGAGGAAGCTACTACAAGATAGAGCAAAATCCTTAAAAGGTAAGACACCCTTGATCACTATAAGTAAAAAACTAAGAGCTCTCATAAAATCGTCCAAAGCAAATTTTGAGAGAAAATAGCTAAAGACTCAAAAGACAATCATAAGGCCTTCTTTAGCTATGTTAGAAACCTGGGAGGAAACTCCCAGATATGCTCAGAACTAGTTCAAAATGATGTGAAGATTACTGATCCTACAGACATTGCCAACATACTGGCTGACAGGTTCAGTGCAAACTTCTCCCCTCCCCAAAAGGAGAGATATCTATACCAAGCGATTGCAGCCCCCAAACATCTCCAACCCAAGTGAGAACTGCTCTCTCCAAAGCAAAAACACAGCATCCATGGGACCTGATGGTGTCCCCGGCTGTGTGCTCCACCTAACTCAACGAGGAATTAAACCCACAGCTAGGACAGCTGTTTAATCATAGTCTTACCTCTGGATACGCATCCAGGAGTGGCGCACTGCAACTGTGGTCCCACTTCACAAAGGCGGTGCCTCCACCGACCCTGGAAATTACCGCCCATTAGCTTGACAAGCCTTATCTGCAAAGCCATGGAGAGGATCATAATGGACCTCATAAATAAAGACATAGGGAATTTGCAGACTTTGGATCCATCCCAGTTTGGCTTTGTCAAAGGCAGATCATGCCTTCTAAACTTGGTTGACTTTTCGAAACAGTCACCAAAGCCATTGATGAGGGAAAGGCAGTCCATACAGCCTACCTCGATCTGGCGAAGGCCTTTGATACAATACCCCACTCGGGTATCATTGAAAAACTCATCAGCTTAAATGTTAACCCATACATCACAAGATGGGTTGCAAACTGGCTGAGTGACAGAACCCACAGGGTCAGAGTTGCTGGCGCCATGTCAGACTCAAAGCCTGTCACAAGTGGTGTACCACAGGGCTCAGTCCTGGGCCCACTCTTGTTTGGCATCTACTTTTCCGAAGTACAAGCAAACACAGGAGGGTTATGGCTGACAAAGTTTGCAGATGACTGCAAACTGGGCCATAGTAGAAAACACATCTGACAGATATCCTTCAGAAGGGTCTCACAGAAGCGGATAACTGGTGCCAAAGCCATGGCCTAAAGTTAAATGCCAAAAATGCATAGTCATACCCTTCGGAAAAACAAGGTTACCCCTAGCTACCAAATAGGTGGCAATCCACTGAGTACAGAAGAAGTTATCAGGGACCTGGGGACCCAGGTTGATAGTAGTCTGTCATTCGACACCCATGTAGCTAAAGTAGTTAGGAAGACCTTCTACATTGCCCACCTTATCATGAAGGGATTCTCATCTAGATCAAGGGAGGTCATAGTCTCCCTATACTCATCACTCATCAGACCAATGATTGAGTACAATGCCCCATTCGAATGTATCTGACCCGACACTTGCAGCAGCTGGAGAGGCCACAAAAGTTCCTCACCAAAAGGATAAAGGGTCTCAAACATCTGTCCTATGCTGCCCGACTGAAAGAACTCCAGCTCTATTCAGTCGCACCGCTGCTCAGAGGTGACCTTTGCCTAACATACAAGGCCATGTCAAACCCAGATTTGATGAATATGCTTCACCTCAAAAATCTAGATCCGTCAGAGCCACAAGGGCGGAGACTTAAACCTCGACACGCTATTAATAGGACGTGCTGGAGGGATAGATTCATCACCCAAAGACTCCCTATGCTGTGGAATAAAATCCCGGTATATGTGAGGCAGAGCACCTCGCTGGCCTTGTTCAAGAGAAATCTTGACCAATGGATGGGAGATCGCAGATATACCCCAGGGATTACCTCAGTGTCACTGCTCAACAGAGGCACAGCAAAATAATGGGTATAGTTCCCCATACTAAAGGGGTGGCGTAAGCCACAAAACTATGGGCTAGGCTTGTAAATGCCCTCGGGCAGATAGCCTAGTATGAACCTATGAACCTGTGAACCTATGAATACAAAAAACTGCCACCAGTTTAACATAAGCAAAAAAATGACCACATAAATAAAGTGTTCCCTTCACCAGTTGCTTCACACATCGATATTACTGCCAGGATGGATGGGGTGGCTCCCAGTACTGGTTCCTTTAGCCCTACTAGATATGCTTCAAGAAATCAGAAATAGAAGCTGACGGAGCTATATCGTTGCATGCTGTGTTGAGTAACCACACATCAAAATTCACTTATTCTGTTTCTTCATCGAGGAGATATTAAAAAAAAAAAGTCATAGGACTGTGGTGAAGATCCTGACTATTAGAACTGAAAGGACATCTCTTTATTAGTATTAATTTCTCCCATGACACTCCCTTACTGTAAATCACTCAACAAAATATGACAGTTCTCTGCATTCTGTTGTGACAATCAAAAACATTCCAGTCGTTCCCCTCAGAAAGCAAGGTGGCTTCCAACAGCCAGAGATATAATGCAGCTGAGGATGTTCATTTTTTTTTAAACAAGAGACACTTTTATTAAATTATTACTTATGACATAGGCAATCATACATTTATATAAATAAAAACAGACTATATTGACATATTTTTAGTTGCAGATATTACACACACAATCTATGCAGTCATTGTCAGTCAAACATTACATAGCTCATTCAAATCCTGTCGTATTTTAAACCTCATTCATAGGTTCATAGGTTCATACTAGGCTATCTGCCCAAGGGCATTTATAAGCCTAGCCCAGAGTTTTGTGGCTTTCGCCACCCCTTTAGTTTGGAGGATGCTATGTCCATTATTTTGCTGTGCCTCTGTCAAGCAGTGACACTGAGATAATCCCTGGGGTATATCTGCGATCTCCCATCCATTGGTCAAGATTTCTCTTGAACAAAGCCAGCGAGGTGCTCTGCCTCACATGTACTGGGATTTTGTTCCACAGCATAGGGAGTCTCTGGGTGGTGAATCTGTCCCTCCAGCACGTCCTATTAATAACCGTGTCAAGGTTTAAGTCTCCCGCCCTTGTAGTTCTGAGGGATCTAGATTTTTTGAGGTGAAGCATGTTCATCAATTCTAGGTTGGACATGGCCTTGTATGTCAGGCACAGGTCACCTCTGAGCAGACGGTAAGCCACTGAATAGAGTTGAAGTTCCTTCAGTCTGGCAGCATAGGACATATTTTTGAGACCCTTTATCCTTTAGGTGAGGAACTTTTGGGGCCTTTCCAGTTGCTGCAGGTGTCGTGTCAGATACATTCCGAATGGGGCATTGTACTCAATCATTGGTCTGATGAGTGATGAGTACAGGGGGACGATGACTTCCCTTGATCTAGATGTGAATCCCTTCATGATCAGGTGGGCAATGTAGAAGGTCTTCCTAACTACTTTGGCAACGTGAGTGTCAAATGAAAGGTTACTGTTAACCTGGGTACCCAGATCCCTGATAACCTCTTCTGTGCTTAGTGGGTTTCCACCTATATGGTAGCTAGGGGTAACCTTGTTTTTCCCGAAGGGTATGACTATGCATTTTTTGGCGTTTAACTTTAGGCCATGGCTCTGGCACCAGTTATCCATTTCTATAAGACCCTTCTGAAGGATATCTGTGTTAGATGTGTTCTCAACTATGGCGCCCAGTTTGCAGTCATCTGCAAATTTTGTCAGCCATAATCCTCCTGTGTTTGCTTGTACTTCTGAAAAGTAGATGCCGAACAGGAGAGGCCCAGGACTGATCTGTGGGACATCACTTGTGACAGGCTTTGAGTCTGACATGGCCCAGCAACTCTGACCCTGTGGGTTCTGTCACTTAGCCAGTTTGCAACCCATCTTGTGACATGGGTTTACATTTAAGCTGATGAGTTTTTCAATGATACCTGAGTGGGGTATTGTGTCAAAGCCTTTGCCAGGTCGAGGTAGGCTGTGTGGACTGCCTTTCCTCATCAATGGCCTTGGTGACTGTTTCAAAAGTCAACCAGGTTTAAAAGGCATGATCTGCCCTTGACAAAGCCAAACTGGGTCGGATCCAAAGTCTGCAAGTCTCCTATGTCTTTATTTATGAGTTCCATTATGATCCTCTCCATAGCTTTGCAGATCAAGCTTGTCAAGCTGATGGGGTAATTTCAGGTCGGTGAAGGCATCGCTTTGTGAAGTGGGACCACAGTTGCCGCACGCCACTCCTTAGGCATGTCTCCTGAGGTGGGGCTAAGATTAAACAGCTGCCCTAACTGCGGGTTTAATTCCTCATTGAGTTTGGAGCACACATCCGGGACACCATCTGGTCCCATGGATGCTGTGTTTTTGCCTTGGAGAGAGCAGTTCTCACCTGAGCTGCTAGAGATGTTTGGGGGCTATAATTCTCTGGTATAGATATCTCAGCTTTGGAGTTGCACTGAACCTGTCAGCCAGTATGTTGGCAATGTCTGTAGGTTCAGTAATTTTTACATCATTTTGAACTAACTCTGAGCATATCTGGGAGTTTCCTCCCAGGTTTCTAACATAGCTAAAGAAGGCCTTATGATTGTCCTTTGAGTCCTTAGCGACTTTTCTCTCAAAATTTGCCTTGGATGATTTTATGAGAGATCTTAGTTTTTTTACTTATAATGATCAAGGGTGTTTTCCC